>NC_092224.1:38064348-38249348 GCF_036320965.1 Panulirus ornatus
TATTTACATGCAATATTCACTGGTAATCTGATCATCAGAGGCTGATCTGGTCTACGTTGTGGCCGTGTGCGCTGACTGGTTGGGAGTGTTGTGAAAGAATGATATTATAATGAGGAAGTTGTATATCACCTTGCTCACGGTGTCTCAGAGTCGTGAGTTCTCCCTTATCCTGTCTCCAGATAGAGGTTCTCCCTCAAATATCCCTGTGTAAGGGAGATATCCTACCTTGCTGTCACATGATATGTGTTTCCGCAAAGATGTCGGCATGTGGAGGTAAATTGCTTACTGTGGACGTCCCTATGTGGTATAAAGGGAGCAGTGGGTCCTCGTATCCTCCTTTCTCCTGTATGTGGTATGTCCTTCCTCAGATAGCCCTATGTAAGGAGTTACCTTACCTCACTGTGTCATGATGGCGTTATCGTTTGATATTCGTGTGTGGTGGTATACTACCAGCTCAGAATGTCAGCAAGAGGGTGTGCGCACCTTCATCCTGTCTCTTGAATGGGGTCACTTACCAGACGACCCCTCGCCTGAAGATTACGTGCCACATAAATACTCGCACACTCCTTCCAGACGCGAAAAAGGATACCATCATGCGGTCCATCTGCCCCGCCCACCTGTGGCTGATACAGAACTTGGAGAACCTTGCGGTGAAGTCATTGTAGAAGAGGACATGGCTTCAGTAAGAGGAGCTCCTGAAGAAGAAGAATGAGATGTGGAATCATTCAAATTAAGCTTCGAGGAACGTATGTTGCGACATGAGCAACGTCACCAGCTGGACACTTAGCTAAATATTGATCAGGTTACAAGAGAGGAGGAATGGTTGAATTTTCAGATGTTGTTGGGATCCTTTTGGTTAAAGAGTAGAAAATAGATCAAGTTAACACACATCTATTTTCTTTCTTATTCATTCAATTATCTGGTCATCTGTATATTTGTTTATTTATGTTTTCATTTCCTTGCGTTCCCAACGTCGCTCGACTAAATGATCAACAATTTAAAGTGGATCTGAACGGATATTAAAGTGGAATGAGATCAGGAGAAATGAAGGATGTCATGGTTTGTTACACTGTGTCCCTGATACGACCTGGATCAGGGCAGAAAAATAATCATCAATGATTGCTTTAGGGAAGGAAGGCTTGGCAGAAGCAGCACGCTTCGTACGGAAAGTTGGTGTAAACTCAACACAAAATAAAGACTGTGTGATCATGAGAATAAATGGTGAGGACGGGTAACAGAAGACCTGACGATCTGTGATGAAAGTATCGCTGGAGAATAAGTTACCATAATCCTAGCGCTCCCGACCTCGCCCTCCATACACACTGCTTAGATCACTTTTACCAGATGTGTATTCCCCGCGCTGGCTCGATCTGTAGCGTCCTGCTTGACCTCTTCCTGATTCTTAAACTACTTCAAGCTGCTGCTTAGATACTCTCACGTTTATAACGTAGGTAGCGAAGTATGTCACAGGACTGAACCAGGGGATATGAAGCAGCCGGTGGAAAGCATAGAGAGGTCTTAAAGGTCTGGTTGGGGAGAGGATTCTGTGGTTTCGGTGCAGTACGCATGACGGCTGGAAAATGGATGTAAGAGGATGAGACCATCTTTTTTTTGTATGACCCTGGGGCTACCTCGCTAATGCGGGAAACGGCGCAAGGATGTGAAATAAATCAAATAAGAAATGGATTATATCCCTTAAAGAAGTCGACATTGCCAGCGACGTACTCTTTCTGAGTGATGTTTTAAACTGATAGTGAGCAGTAATTAAGAAGTTGTCATGCCGTGTCTTTAGTAAGACATTATTCCGCCTATCTATCATCTGTATTATGAGGACTATTACAGATTTTAGCGTGCTTATTATATGAATGTTTCATGCCGTTTCATATATCATGGCAGCCCATCCCATGCGCAGGAACACCAGTCTGTACCATAAAGATAAAGATCAGTGTAAGAAGAGTTGCCATTTCAAGACATTTCACCGGAAACACATGTGCTGTAAAAGGCGTGGGGTCTTGCCGCTGGGGGTCACTGAACACTAGAGTTACAACCTCCTAAACCACCAGTAAAAGTCGAGGTTGTGTGCACGGCAGGACGAACGATACTCGTTGCTCTGGTTGGGAACTTGTAAAATCCTTAGGTCATCCTATGCTGGGTAAAACGTTGCGAGGAAACAGCCGAGTTTTCGCTCCACTGTGTGGACTTATGTGGTACGAGTGGGGGAAACCTTTTCTTCGCGTATGACGTAACGAGCTTCCACACATCACGGAATAGTCTCAAAATACATCATGATTATTGTTTTACAGTGTATAAGGGCCAGGACGTAGTATGTGGGGAACACTGGGTCACAGATGTGGGAGTAGATGTGCAAGATGAAGAGTGTGAAGATGAGCTGATCGGTACTGAGGTCTAGATGTTGCTTGAGAGAGTCATGGTCTCATGTATCATCGTTGGTGTTGTATGAGGTGGGTCTGTGCCCAACATAGTGATGCATGATTCTATGACAAAGTCTTCGAGGTTGGTGGGGATGCATGTTTTATACGGAGATCAGGGTGACATATTGGTTGCGGTAATATAGAAAGATGATAGGAGAAGAAGCGCGCCACATGACGTATGACAATGTTGGAGATAAGTACGTAGCTGAAGATTATTCATAAAATGATCATCGATGAATATGTTTGTAGCTAGGATGATGAGAGCAGACCAGTGATGATTGCGTGCGTCAGGGTAATACATGGGAGGGCTGAAGGAAGATATGTTAATTGGAGTAGAATTATGAGAGGTTTGAAGGTAATCATGTTGCTTAGGGTGAAGTGACGGGATCAGCAGTGGATATGTGTATAAAGATATAAGACAGGGTCAAAGGTGATTATAGAGTAAGGGATGATAAATAACTGAGTCATAGGTGAACTTTTATATTGGGATGATTATAAGTGCAAGGTCATATGTGGGTTATTGAGTATGTAGATTTTGATAACGTATGGTAGGAACGGGGTTGATATGTGTTTCCTCGTTATGTATGAGAAATTTAGGGTAAATTTGTGAGCCGTGTGGTGGAAAGTGTATTCTGTGAGGAGGTGCTGAATGAGACAGTTGGGTTAGAACGTAGATAGACATCGGGATGTCATACACGGAATATCAGTTGAAATACAACAAGAACGTTTGATGTGGTCTGACAAGAACCCTTGACGGGTCCCAGTGCATGCCAGCAGCTTGAAGCTCCATTCTGAACCTGGTGGAAGAACGTGAAACTTACCTCGATGACTCTCTCTCTCTCTCTCTCTCTCTCTCTCTCTCTCTCTCTCTCTCTCTCTCTCTCTCTCTCTCTCTCTCTCTCTCGGACCGGGGCAGTGTGAAGGCCTGGTAGATCCTCCGGCACCAGCGAGGGTGTTCAAGGAACAATAGGCAATCTGCCTCGGCTTTATCCGTCCACAGCGGCCTTAGTATATATCCCTGCCACACAGCGTCCCTTTCCCGGCCACACTTACTCTTTCCCTCCTTTCTCACACTGAGCCTTCCTTCCCCATCACACTTTTGCTCCCCTTCCTATCATATGCCTACACTCTCATTCCAGTCACGAAGATATTCAACAGATCACTAAACGCTGGAAAAGTGTCGACTGTCTGGCAGTTCGCGAATGTAAAACCAGTTTACGAAAAAGCCGATAAAATATGTCCCTCAGATCATCGAATTAAGGCTTAACTCGGTGTTACTACTCTTCTATTACTCTTTTACCATACGTTTGTTTTTTCTTTCTGCGTTTCCCATCAAGCGCAATGGTCATTAAGGCCGTCAGTGTAAAAGTATAACCACGGCATGAATTTTTTTTTTAAAACCTCCTCAAGTATTAGAGATAATAATTCTACCATCATATACCCCTTCATTATGATCACTGGTGAACCTTCGAGTCGGCACATTCAGACGAATGTATAATCCGTAGTCTGACGATGACGCAGGATTGTTATATTTTCCACTTTGCAAATACTCGCAGCGACAGGAGCTGGCTACAGTATGTCCAACATTTACAATTCGATATTTTCCTCTTCAGGAGGAAATTAGTCTTCCGCATGACAGAGCTCATACCAGACCAGGAGGGGAAATGACTAGGCTCTCTCTCTCTCTCTCTCTCTCTCTCTCTCTCTCTCTCTCTCTCTCTCTCTCTCTCTCTCTCTCTCTCTCCCCTGCCGGAAAACTAAAAAGGATTTCCCGAGGTTAAGAAAATCAGACATTTTAGATGTACAAAACACCATTAGGTACCATATACGAAGTGGAAGTCGTCTTTCATGATATAACTTCCGTTTAATGACCGTCCCGAAGGCGAATGTGTTATCCCAAAATTATCACCGCGGATATAAAGTTGTGAACAGTCCGGTCGTCCATAAACTGTACCGTGCTACTGTAAGGTGCGCTCTCCTACTTATGACTGGCTGTGGGAGCTACTTTGTCCCTATATATATCCCGGCATCTCGAAGGCTGAAGGCGCCTCGGTACGCGGCTCTTGAAGGAAGAGCTCGAGGCCTCTCACGATTATCATTTTTCAATAAAAAAAACTCTTGTACTGACGGAGGTTCTCTGGCTACGGCAGGAGAGCGCGAATGAGCGTCAGTGTCTCTATAATGGTGGCAATCAGTCAACATTAGTCATGGCTAGCATTATGAAAAATATCCCCATTCGTCATCACCAACATTAGAAAAAACTTTTCCCATTAGCCACCGGCAACATTTCACCTATAGCCCCATTAGCCATTGCCAACATTTGAAGGATATCGCAGTTGGTTATTGCAAACATTCAGCACTGCGATAATTACTAGCTGGAACCACTTCCATAGCTCCAGTAATTACTGTATTAGGCAAATGACTCCAGCCACTTAGCCAAGCTGTTTCTATTTCAATGAAATCGAATTAATTCTAAGCCATAAGTTTTCTACCTTAATCACGTATGGTAAAGAATTAACCATACAGTTTCTATTTTTTGTAGAGAATCGTTAAATTTTTTTTTTACAAGTTTTCCTTCTATTATGTGAGATTTTGGGGCTCACCATTGTTAACTTCTGATTTAGGAAAATCAGAAACCGTCTATTAGTCTCTTTTTTCTTTTTCATCATCTTTGCAGTTCTCATTACCACACCCGAGGTTTTCAACGATCTTTCTCTGTGCGTCTTGCACTTAGATGGGCATTACCATCCTCACATACACCTCACCACGTACGTTTGAGAAATTAATACACTTATATCACATTGGTTTTCTTAAACATTTTTCTGTATGTAACAACACAGTTCATTTACTTTCATGTGTAGGAAAGTGAATGTATATGACCACTACCATCTACCATCTGTAACTCGCTTAAATCTCAACCTTATCGAGATTCTTCTTGATGTAAGTGACTGTCACTTTCTTCATATCCTCTTCCTTGAGTTGCCAGCCACTGCAAATTGTACGTAAATCCTTCAACAACCACATGACTGTCATGTCACTCTGCCACTGTGATCTTTCTTTGAAGTTGTCCTTTTACTCTCATTCTTAAATTTTCAGTCTGCCTCACTACGTATCATACCTTTATTCCCATTTTTCTCTCACCCTCTTTTATAACTGTCACAAACGCCCTTTTGGCCTTTATCATTTGCCTTTTTCTATTTTTTCGCTTTTTCTCCAATTTGTTCCTATCTGCTTCATCGTCAGACGGTATGGTTCACTGGCGCTGGTCGAGTGAGGTTGGGCCACAGGAGCGGCGTTCACAGAGGCGAATAATCTACATGAATAAATTTCTGTGCAACATTGTTTTCCGATGCTGTTCCTTTCCTTTCGTTCCTCCGTCTCTCTCGTTCCATGCATCCCACCCACTGTATGAGACGGCAGCCATCCCAAACTCTGCTGCTTCTGTATGTGTCGTCTGTTCATTTAGTTTTGCCTCTAATACTTTAGAGTCATTCTCTCTCTCTCTCTCTCTCTCTCTCTCTCTCTCTCTCTCTCTCTCTCTCTCTCTCTCTCTCTCTCTCTCTCTCTCTCTCTCTCTCTCTCTCAGAATATATCATCTCGTAACATTTCACTCGCCCTGCTTCCCGCTCACCTGTTATGTTAATTCATGCCTACGTTAGCCTTGATCTTCTACACAACGCTTCGTGGTCAGACAACCCTAACTTTATCTGACTCTGAGTACGTACCTAGATGCTAAAAGAAAGCCCTTCGAATTTTTTTTCCCGTTCATTGTACCATAAAATTATTGAAAGTATATGTATAATTCATATCTCATTTTCAGCATAGTGGCTGTGCACGTTTTCAAACCTAGCAGAATCGCATCGTTTTCATTCCTCTCATTTATGACCTATCTTCTAAAAGTGATAATTTCATCTTTATTTCTAGTGACTTTCATCTGCGCATTCAGGTCAAGTGGTAGAGTCACTTCAACTTCATGTGTCGTGGAACATATTTCTTGCTGGTCTGTTCCAATATAGTTTTTTTTCTTTTGTGACAATTGACATCACATTGTTCATTATGACTCACACTTTAGAAGGTCATGCTTTTACTATTCTAAATAAGGATTTTGTGTAAATATTCTCATATTCACAGCAGGTCATTTCTGATTTTCCTCTTACGTATGACCAGACTGTGTGCACGACTGTTCCATTGTTCATTTAGTCCAGACAGCGTAAAGTCTTTGCTGTTCCTTTCCTTTGTTCCTTGAATGTTCCAGCAAGATAATGCTATTCCGTTCATGTTATATGTATATCACTCCCTTGACATCCAGTCTAGTTTATCTAATCACCAAAATCAACAAAACAGACAAAAACTTTGTTGAAAAATATATAATGTTAAAAAAAAACGCTTTTCTTCAACTGCACCTTTTTCTCATCACTATCTTCAAGATCAACCAAACTTTTCGAATAGTCGACCAGTTCCCCACAAACTCACTTTCCACTATTTTCTTTATGTTAGCTGAGACGGCACGGGCCGCTGGGGACCTAATCAAGGCCTTCTCATCAAGGAATAGTCGTGCTTTCAGAGTATGAAAGGACAAGAGACTAAGGCTAACGTGAAAAATATATTCTCTAATGAAGATAACTTTTCTTTACCCATGAACCTTTCCTTCGTATTTTCTCCTGTTCTTTTCCTTTCTCCCTCTCATTAACCCTCTTCACATTTCAATAAAGCTCTGGCCTCGATGTGGACTTTATAAAGTCCATGACTGGAGCTTCCATTGAGGAAAAAGAACAGCCACGGTGAAGTATCTCGGGAAGACGCATTTCATCCAATAGTCTTTGTGTTTCGTTACTTTCTTTCCCTGGCACAGATCCAGGACTTCCTTGACATATCTTACATCACATCTTTACTCTCTCAAACTTGCACGGTTGAGGGAAGAGAAGGTCTGCCGGTGAGGTGACTAAAGATACCCAGTGAAATTCATATCTAAACTTTTCGCATCCAGAAAAACTTCTGGATGAATATATCAAGTTACATAAGTTACCGAAAATTCCATATTTCTATTCCGTATTGGCGTTCAAAAGTTAACAGTAGAATATGGGAGCTCTACATCACATTCCTCTCGACAAACTACAGTTAAGAAACGCGCGCGCGTACACACACACACACACACACACACACACACACCAGTTGAAAGGTTAGTATGTGGTCATTAAAATCAATGACGTGTAGAGATCTGAACATATGCAACACAACACAGCAGATCGCTTGGACCTGAGCTGAGAATAATGCAATCCTTGGTTTGCAACAGAGAGGTGTGGTCTGAAATTATGGACAAATATAGTTTCACGCCACAAACTATTTGTACTTAAACCTCGACAGCCGAAGCATTCGCTTTTTATTAGCATGATTAGATGGTCTGAAAAGAACACCTGAGGAATAAATGTTTTGTCAGTAAATGTCGTGTCTCGCCAGCATGACCACACCCCAGAACCACACGCACATAGGAATTATGCAAAGTGAATGATCACAGGTTCTTACTCTATCAGGCAGGTGTTATAAGTAATAGTTTTTACTTGCGTCATTCCTTTACTTTTAAAGGGTTATAATCTGGAGCTTTTGTAGTATCAATAGACAGCATGGCATTATAGAATAACAAATAATGTGTAGGGAATAAACTATGAGTCTATTGATTGTTCTTATGTTCTTACATCGCAATGATACCGATAGCTCCAGCCTTCATCACAAGCTCTTCATCAGTCTACTATCCGTATGTGGATAGCTAGTCTGCTATACACTAAAATCTGCGATACGGTGAATTACCGAGTATAACTGACACTATGGCAATCGTACTGTGTACTATGAACACGGTTATACAAAGGAGATTCGTAACACTGTAGAAGACAAATGAATTGTCTGTAGAAGCCACAGTCAAAATGTCATCTATTTCTTTTTTCTCTAACCGATGTGAAAGTAAACATCCTTATTCCACTTCCAGAAGACCAGGTGGAGAGAGATAATGTAAAGACTTGAAGTTATATTTCTTCCCCCAAGGCCGACAGGTCTAGTATTAACTCCTGGGGTCCCTGATTCGTGCAACACCTCCAGTGTCAGTTGTCACACTTATATTCTATTTGACTTCGGTGTCATAGCCACCAGAATGTGACGCTCTGACGCAGGCATTCTATCATATTCTGTGTGAAAATTTCAGTGAGTTGACTTTTTCTTTACCGAGTTCGCTTAATTTCGAAAAAAACTTTTGGCAAAGTGAACCTCCCTTTTTTTTTGACGAAGACAAGTAGTGCCAGAAATAATTCAGGAATAGAACACAGGCCACTCTGTTTTGCCAGAAGTGATCGGCTGAAGAGGATTCTTGTACTGAGATCCATATCCTCAAGAAGTCCACATATGGCATACAAAGATCTTTGTAAACATACCAGAACATGAGAAGTTCGTGATGATAGATAAGGATAATGAACATGGCTCAGGTTATCATTGATTTTATCTGGAGGTTAAGCAATGTTCTATAATAATATCCCCTCATTATATAGGCATCATCTATATTCATACAATTTATTGATTTATCTCTATTGTTAACAGTTATAACAGTATTCATTTATCCTTTTCGTAATTCGTACTTCACTGAACTTCATCTCAACGTGACCACATAACTGCAAAATCAAACTTCCAGCAGATGACACCATCATACCGATCCTTCTTATACGTGAGTTTACGCATATTGTTAAGACTAATAATCCATACATCGTATAGCATACCCAATGGTTTTGATGGTATCCATTACGATCTGTTTTTACCCTTTTATGTCTCATTTTTCCCCCCTGTTCTCGTAATGTAAATCTCATACACTCGTGTACCGCTGATACCAGTCAACCCGCTGGGAAAATGAAAATTTCTTTTTTCCAGCGAGTTGACTCATTCTTTCTTCCCTATATGAGCCGTATATTCCTTGAAGAAAGTAGATTGAGAAATCTAATTGAAATTTTAAAGTAATAGTTAAAACGCTAACGTTCGTGTTCTACCTTCAATTTTGTCACTGAAATTCCATTTGCCATTTCAACATGGCGATATATAGCAGCTGAATTTCATTTGTGTTTATGTTGGGTTATATTGTACATATTGTAAGTGAAAAACGTATTTTCATTCTGACACTATTGCAAAATGGGCCGACGCAGCTGATAATGTCTTTCAAATATGCCCCATCAATTTGTGCATACTCGCCGTATTCGGTGATGTAGAATGTAACAATTGAGTATACCGGGGTTGGAAATTGAAAATGATAGATCAGTACGATTTTTTTTAACAAAGAAAAAATCTTGTTTAGTGAAAGGATGGTTTATATCCCACACAGTATGATGGCTCAGCATGAGTCTCACTCGTATCTCTCTCGTCAGATGGCTCAATGTAAGGATAGCCTGTGGCTAGCACCATGTAGCCTAATGGTTCTCTGTATGGACTGCTCGTAAATTGATCTTCATTATTGTTTTGAATGTATTTAAATTATCTTTAATATAGCGTGAAGGTATTCCATCGTCTTACTTTGTGTCGTATGTCTTCGTTCTTATATTTACGACGTCGGGTCTTATTCGAGGCGAGCGTAGGTCTCCGTCCAACCACTGGCGTGAATATCCATTGGAGTTATTCTTTTGTTTTCCATCGGAGAGGAGATGGTGGGTATCAAATACTCATAGTATCAGTAACGGCTCGGTTTATGGTGCTCCTATTGGATATGAACGAATGGTTCTAAGAGACCGACAAGTAAAATCTGTGTAACCAGGATCGTTATGTCTCGTGTGTGTGTGTGTGTGTGAAAGTACGTCAGTTCTTCCATAATGGAAAACAGGTTTAAGTCTGAACTTGTGTCTTGCAAGGCCATATCTTCCATACTGTCGTCACTCACTCCATTCTGGAGCAACTATGAGATTTGTGGCATCGAATATTCTATTTGTAAGGAAGAAGTCATGTATGTTGGAGGCGCCAAACCATTCCTTTAAGGATGCCTTTGAGTCTGTTTCTGCTTCGCGTGGCAGATGTTCACACAGTTATGATGACTAAGAAGAGGAGATACTTTAATGGTGTCTATTAGGGATTGATGGAACTCACATCTATTGGTCTTAGGGATGATGGAAGCGTGTGAGGGGCAACAGATGGTGGTTGTAATGGCACTTAAATGCTTGAGGACAATATGTGGTGTGAGATCGATTGATGGAGGTATGTCTGTGAGCGCAGTCTAATTGAGACAGCCGACCAGGTTGTAGAAAAATGGTTCGGGCATAGGGAAAGTAAGCTACTGTCGTGGAGGAAGGAGCGACAAGTTGAAGGATCAGATTCTTCATTAGTACGATCATACTGAAAGGATCACTTGGAGAAGAATTGTATAGCAACATGTATCTGAAAGACGGCATGGACCAGTCTGTTGTATAAAAAGGAATCAGGTGTTGTATACAGAGAAACACATAAAAAGCAATTTTTTAAGATAATCAGTTTTATGATTTCCATAAGATGTAGACCATTGTCATTTCTGTCCCTCGTTGAGCTGGAAGATCCTCATTAATCCGCAAGATAAAAGTCAAAGTTGTAATTACCGAACTTTGGTCCTGACGCTGGAGAAACCAGCGATCAAGTAATGCAGGAAGAAAAAACTTTATTCGTTTCGTTGTCATTAGCGTAAACTCACTGCTACTTCCCTCCTTTCATATGAATCACGGATCACTGCTTTTAATCACTGTTCGTTAAGATAATCATCCATGAAATCTTTGCTGCATTTTTCTCTCTGAAATATAGACATGTCTTTCTACTCTTACCACATTGATGTATGAGTTTCAGGTCTCTTCCTTTGTCGCGAACAGCATCGGAAGGACCAGTGATCTGTTGCTGTTTGATTTCCTTTATATTCCTCCGTATCAAACACACTGCTCTGTTTCCCTTATTGTAATGTCCAATATAGGAATAACGTGGCTCACTTCCAACATCTCTTCCCAAGAACAGGCAAACTCAGATTCTAAATGTCTTGTGAACATAACAAAGAAGCGCGTGTGACTCGCCTTTAAGACAGCACCAATACTTGCTGGTCTGACGCAGAGTCGGACATGTTTGCAGGAATGTCCCATAATATATTTTCCTTGTCAACGTAAACTTTCTCGATATCTCCGGGCCTCCTCTTAAATGAGATCATGGGGAAAGTATTATGCACTTACCAGCCAACAGAGCGAGGAATGCGAGGTTTACTGTACCTCAAATGTTCTCCGCTCTATTTGTTGATAACCTCGCTCTCAGTTATGCTTTCAACCCCAACACAGAGAAGAGGAATATTTTCGTTACTCTCGTACACGAGTGTTTGGGGGTCAGAGAAGCTTCTTTTCAGCACAGTGACCAGTTTGTTCTGTTTATGAGACTGTGACGACACACACAACTGCTGAATCTACGTCATCCCAGCTGTTTACGGCTCATCATTGTAACGTATTATACGAAATTGTTGTCCATTTTCTGTTGATGTACTACTAGGGTAAATGCAGTGCAGATGTGTAGGGTTGATACAAAGTTTTAAGCTGAGAAGTCATGTTGGTCTATATGCAGTAAGGGGAAGTTAAAGTATACTGTGGACATAACAGATTATGCGCCAGTTTTCACAGTTATTACGTCACATGTCACAGATTATGGCAAGTGTTCTTCAAATTAGAGAAATGCTGAAGGCCAGAAATACATTAGGGGTCGTGACGGCAACAGTTCCTCACACAGATGGTAACCCCAGGACCTCTTTTTGCAGGTGACAGTTGGAACAGACGACTAGGCCATAGAGGAGGAAATATCCTCTCTGGTTTCTTCCCTTCATTCTCTTTTTGCATATCCAGCTCCTCACTCCCGCTTCTCTCAGTCGCCTTCTGCGAGAGGCAGAAAATACGATAGGAGGCTATACAGAGGAAGATTTTGTTTCCCTATCCCATGGGATAATATATATATATATATATATATATATATATATATATATATATATATATATATATATATATATATATATATATATATATTAATGGAAAGAACTGAATTAGTAATGAAGGTTTAAGAATATTTTCATGAATAACTATTGTCTAAGGCGAATGACGTGTACGGGGACGTAGGATTGATATCTTTAAGAGGAACTGTATCATAAGAAGACAAGTGAAAATACAAGGTCGAAGAAAAACTAGGATTTTGGGAGTGCTTATTCTAGTGAGCTGGGTCTGAATACATTACAACGAGGAAAATGACACTTTTTTCATGTGTTGTGCTTGAAGGTGTAGAAAGCAGATGTTCTACCAAAGGATGGGGTTCCTGTATCCTGCATAGGAGGAAAAGCGTTGAAATTCCGTGTAAATATAAGCGTTAGAATACCTATTTTCATTTCACTCGAGATGGTCTTGAGTGAAGCACAATTCGTCCATTCCATGTAGGTCACTGTGAAGCAAGGGATGGCAGGTAGCATGAATACCACAGCCACAAACGATGAGATGAACGTTATGCTGATGAACAAATGTCAAGCGATGGAGATCATATTGTCAGTGGTGAACAGATGATGAGTTATAAACACGGACGGCAAGATGAACTCAGCACAGGTGGATACATGGTTGCCACTGGAACTGAACGTGAGCAGCAGCTCAGCAATTGTTGGTCAATTCAAAGAGTCTGGGGGAACTTTCTCCTCTGAACTATTGTTAACCAACTTTGTACGTCGTTGAAGGATTAAAAAAGGGAAGAAACTAAGTGTGTGAGAGTCGTCGACGTCACGTGAATTCTAGAATCTCTATATATCTATTTTGGGGCAAGTTTGAGAAATTGCTTTTGCGAAGGGCGAGGTATACAGCATGTTGCAGTAACTTTCATAAATGCACATTATGCATATTATATAAGATTTTGTACTATAGCCACTGAACTCCTTATAAAGTAATCTTCAGAGTACTGTCAGTTTTAATATGTTAACCAAGATGTTTTCGAATGGAATTCTTCCCACGTATTGCCTATATAGTTATAGGCTTTCCATCTTTGTCGCCGTTTCCCGCGTTCGTAAAGTAGTGCCTGGAATAGAAGAAAGGCCATATCCGCTCACATCCAGTCTCCAGATGTCAGGTGTAATGCATGGAAACATCAGCTCCCTATCCACAACCAAGAACCCACACACCTTTCCATGGCCGGCCTTCGAAGATAACGACATTGTTTTAGACTATAGAGTAATACGTATATCATTTTGGTATTACAGAATAGTAATGGCTGATAACAATCATAAAACGCCATTCTTTCTTTGTTCATTTAAACCTTAGGTGCAAATTTTGGCTTAAGGATGTCTAGGTATTGGGTTTAGTAAACCAACAACATACATATTCACAACTTACTATAGAGAGGAGAATCCTACAGCTTAGCTTTTGGAAGAAAAAGAGAAGACATCATAATGATCAATCATCGTTTGTTTAGCGTTTACACAGAAATTATGGGAAACACGGGCCAGACGCGTGCCACGGGTCCAGCCCAATGTTGAAAGGACGTATGCAAGACAGCTCACGGGATAATGGCCGAAATGATGCCTGTGGAACAGAGGGAGGACAGCAATATCACGGAGGACAGAGAGGGATAATTGAAGAGCGTTATTTGTTGGAGGTTTGTTAATGATGAAGTCTTTCGATTCCACTCTGGGTATGAGACAGTTGGGGGAGAGAGCCAGTTCAGATGCACGAGTGGGTAGTCCAATGTACCGCAATTAAAGGTCTCCGACTTATTATGAAAAGCCCTGCGTTCATAAAAGCGGGACTTCGGCTACTGATAACGAGATTTACGACGTATATGACATGCTTTCTGTCGTTAGGCAAAGGTAACCTAATCGCTAGTATTGGATAATGTGTCTCTGTAGATCATTTCTCTGTCGCTGGTGGCTTGTTCTTTGTCATCGGTTCTGTGCTATTGGTGACGGATGTTATGGCCTATGTGAGACGTTATGCATCTATTGTGACGGGGTTTACACTATGCTACTATGGTGAGGCCTGTATCAAAGTTGAGCAGGTCTGGGTCATTAGTAGTAATGGGTTCTGTTTCGCTGAAGACGGATCTTATGTCCCCGGCAATGAGGTCATTTGCCGCAGTGGAGAGTGATGCTATGGTGTCGTTGTCGAAGGATAATTTGTTATCTTGTTTCGTGATAATGACGATGGGGTTTGAGGATGCGTCTCTGGTGACGTATAATGAGCACTCTTTATGGTTCTTATGCCACAGGTGACGGGTCCTCTGTCACTGGTAGTCGATCTGTCAATAATGACGGGTTTCTATGTTCCTATGTCGATAGCTAGTGTTAGTGCGCCATCGATCGTGGGTGCTGTACAAATCATGTTACATCCTGTGTGGCTACTAACTATTCCTTTCCTGTAATGATCAATTCTTGTGTTTTTTCTGACGGATGCTGCGCATTTTTATCAACGGTTCTTCTGTCACAGTGCTAAGAACTGCATCCATTTTGAAAGTCTTATGTAAATGGTGATGGGTTATACGTTGATGAAGAGCCATCTATCAGTGTATTGTCGTCTGCCACTTGTCGTGTTTCCTATGTCGTCGGCGACCTCTTCCATGCCGCTAGCGACCTCTTCTATATCGCTTTGACAGGTCCAGTGTCGCTGGTAGCAGGTTACCTGCTGCTGTTGAAGATAGTTCATGCGTTCTTGATGACATTCTTTGCATCTCTGATGATAGGCCGTCACCACGAACGAGCTGGGAGCCAATGGTGACCCCTGCTAGCAGTACGTCTGGTGACAGGCGCTGGTAACGGAATCTACATCGTGGTTGACGATCCTGTGTTGATCCTACACTGGTGGTGATGGTGGGTTCTCAGCTGCCGCAGACTGATGGTGTGCCGCTGGCTACTTTGGCGGTGTATGTGACTGGTTCTTTACCGCTGGCGGTCAGTCCTAAAAGCCCTGGTGATGCGAGAGTATCGGTGAGGACAGGACTAGTGGCGATGGTTACCAGTAGCTCCTGTTTCATTCGTAATTGGCGTAGTACCAACAGTGACTGGCCCAGCGCTACTGGTGACTGTTTCTATGCCGTAGGGATAATTCGTTTGTCATTTTGTAACATATCTTGTGTTATAGTGACAGTCTTGACGTAGAATAGTTCCAGTACATACTCGAGGTTGATTCCGACTACGTCTTGTGTTATATTGATAGTTCCAGTGCATAAGGCAGCTAGAGAATGGATGTGAGTTGTCGTGGCCTTCCTTCGTCTGTTCCTGGCGCTATCTCGCTAACACGGCAAACGGCGATCAAGTATGAAGGAGAAGAAGAAGTTCCAGCACATATTCGAGGTCGATTCCAGCTACGTTAAACGTGAGGCAATATATTCATGATAATGGTTCCCTAACCCATCCAAGGCGGGAAGAATTTATTGCCAAGTGGCAAAATCTAAGCAGGAGCGGCTCATTCATATTCCACACTGGTGTGGTATAGCCAGCCAGTATCTTATCTGCTGGGAGATAGTGTCACAAGGAGGCAAAGCGAGGGTCATGACCGACATTCAATAAGACACTTTGTATCAGCCAATATATAAGGAAAGAGCTATAGACGTGAACGCGGAAGTACCTAACATGTTCTCTATATTCCCGGCTTATCATGTCTCTCCCATAACTCTTTAGGGTAACCCAGAGTTGTACAAGGGATCGAACCCCTTCGACCACAGAGTTCTGTAAGAGTTCGAACGCCTTCGACCACAGCTGGTGGGGAATAAAAGAGGAGTCAGACTCTTGATTCGTGTCTGTCATCATCCGCTGCTGCTGCTGGAAGGGATGATAATAAGACAGAAATTCAAGGAATGCTAAAATTAAACCAATTAGCGACATCACACGCGTTTCGAGCCAGCGCTTTCGGAACTTTTTTTTTTATCCTACTGGAAATTCTGCCAAACATGTTTTTTGTGGATTTATTATTCTACTTTTATGAAAACTGATGGATCGCATCTGGGATCATAATGACGTTGAGATATTTTTTTTCCTAAAGGAACGTCTATATGACGTGAGTGACGATGTTCAAACACAGCGAGCATAATACTTTGATATCAGTGCAAGTCCTGGCGTTCCCCTTTGATGACACAGATCAGTCTTATGCAAATCATTGAAGAAACTATAAAGACAAGCTGGAAGAAAAAATATATTACTGTTTTTTTTAGATAAGTTTTACATATATTTTATGCTCGCACACCTCAAGTCCGTCATGATTTTTATCAATGGCTTTGTGACTTTTTGACTTGTATGTTTTGTGTGTGAGTCTCAAACATTATCGAGACAGAAGTATCAATGCAGAATGAGGAATGAGCGTCCCTTTAGTTTGTACCCTGCACAGCTACAGCAAGAGGCAGAACACCACAGCACAAACATCCTGAAGCTGTGTGGTATTAAAAGAAAGACCACAGCGTGTGTGTGTGTGTGTGTGTGTGTGTGTGTGTGTGTGTGTGTGTGCCTATTCATAATGTACGAGGATGGAGTTTTGCATCCATGGGCTCCCATCTCTTGATTTTTCTCTATCATCATAAAACTTTTTAAACTTCTCCGTGTCGTCCACGTTCACAGTCTCATTATTCAGGTTATTCCATCCATCCGCTACTCTAACGCTATGAAAATTCACTATAAGGCCCTCGGTTGCTCGTGCCGTCTCAGCTAACATTAAGAAAAAATATCTACGTGGAAGAGAAGGCAGTTTTAAGACATCCTGTAGCCTCGTCCTGTTATGTACTGATGAGATCACGCTTGTATCTTTCAATACATTTACTTTTCGCTTCGGGATATATTCCTGAGTTTGATGTTTCCTTCTCATACTTGTGATGCTCTTGTCAGCGTCTCTATATATCAGAACATCTAGGAAGGGTGGCTTATTGTTTCAAACTGAGATCATTTGTAGATTTTAACGAAGATCTACGTTCCTACAGTATGTTTTAGGTCTCGTAGTCTCATGTAAATGTGCAGCAAAGTTTTTAACGTCTCACTTTAGATATTAACAAGGAATAGTATCAAGTCTCTCATCTGGGCTCCTAAGAGGAGTGCAGAACACACAGTAGTTTTGCTGGAAGATGCTTGCTGGAGTTATCAGAGTTGGAGCGCCTCATGTTGGTATACTATCTTCAGGATAACTTGTCTTGTTTCATCTACAAACGTTAACAAAAAAGTTGACTGCATCAGGGATGCTAACAGACCTTCAGGTGATGTAGACTGTAGTATTCTCATGAACTTCCATCGTAGATCTAAGGGCAAATAAGAGGAGGAATGGGCGATGTGATAACTTGGTTTAGCTGTTCTGCTGTCTCATAAGTAAGAGTTGTCACCCAGAAGATAATGGGTTTTAATGGACGTTGTTTATTGTAGGTCTTTATCTATTCGTTTATCTATAAAAAAAGGCATTTCTAAAGGCTCCTAAAGCCTAATGTTGCTCTACTTCCAGTAGCAGGTGAGCGTAGACTCCTTTAGAGTAAGAAGTTTTTTGACGAGACTGCACTCACAACGGTGCAGCTTAATAAACGGTGACTTTTCACTTGCGGTGTAAAACATCTTACAGGTGGAGTCTAGTAATACCTAGTGGGTCAGTATATGATGTCTGGCTCGTGTATGTGAGGAAAAGGTGTGTCTATTGTGGCGACTCAGTTTCAGTGACACAAGGAAAGCTCATCTGTCCTGACAAGGATGGTGTGCGATGCTTTCAGGCACCAACACTCAACACTTCCCTGGGTGGCTGCTGTAACTGTATCGCTAAATGGCACCCAGTGCGACGCATATGTCTTATTCGACTCATGAGGAGAAAGGATCAAGAAAGACAGGCTATCCCTCACAACACAGAGGTCTGTCAACATGTCCCACTAGATTATTATATCTCCCGGCTACACACACACACACACACACACACACACACACACACACACACACACACACTACAAAATATGGCCCAACAAACCCACGCATTAACTTCGACATCAGTAGCCTCGTTCATCAAACCTGATTCCAGACGCTAATGGCTATAACACTCAATTACGGAGACCCTGCCCCTGATTCGACAGCTGACATGTTCTGGAGGTTATAAGCAACACACAGCTCGCCGCAATTTGGAGGGGAGGGCGACCATGTGATGGATGAAGTGCCAGGCTTGATGACTACCTCCAGATGATGGGGTAGGCTTAACCTCTCACCAGATACAGACGACAGAGCGCTACTAAATACAGGTGGTGAAGCGATGTCGTTCACGGGAGGAGGGAGGAAGGTGCCATTCACATGAGACGAGGAGGAGGTAAGGCAGGTACGATCTTGGTTAGACATCGAGGGGGGGATACGGACGGTGTAGTGTCTCCTGGCCAGCGTGCAGGCGACGAGTTTACCATGATAAACATTGTTTATAAACGTTATAAAGAACGTGGGTTTCCCACCGTACTACGACAAATGGATAAATTCTTATATGAGGCAAGTAGTGTTTTCCAGTGTGTTGTGGTTATTTGAGTAACATCACAAGACTGTGTCCTCAACGTGCAAGTGAAATCAGTCCAGTTACACAGTAGAGCTCAGAGCCTAACCTCAGATGAAGATGCACTACACTAGCAAGCGTTTATGATGCATGTTTCCAACTATGAGGAGAATGTGTGTCGATGAATGATTAACCCGTGCCTGGAGTACTGCTCGACCAAGGACCAAGGCTCTGCTGTGCACAGATGGAACATTGGAAAAGTCGTTCTTCTTCACTGTACTAGGAACTTTTCGAGAGCTGAATGTAAACCCAAAGGAAAGAGTCAGCTGACAAAGTAAGGAAGACGGATATCACAGGTCTGACTACCTCAGAAGGAAGGAGGAGATGCGGCAAGAGGAAAGAGAGATTGATTAAGAAGTACAAAATTGTTCTTGAGGTGTACCATGCAGCTGTGAGATGCCACATCCACCACCAGTGTCTGATATATATTCAGGAAATAGAATTATCTTTCTTTGACCATACATGTTTGTGTGTGTGTGTGTGTGTGTGTGTGTGTGTGTGTGTATGTGTGTGTAGGTGAAATATAAGGAAACAAAAAACAACAAAAAACCCACAAGTTCTTTAACCTTGTTGACGCATATATTCCCCACGTCAGAAACTCATCCCGTCGCATCCACTGGTCTGTCATCCCGTTCCATCCAGTGGGCTGTCATCCCGTCCCATCCACTGGGCTGTCATATCTATAATCTATCTCCAGCCAATCATCTTGCTGAAGCTATACGTAGCCAGAATACCGGAAGCTTACATTCACATCCCGGCCCATCAAATGAAATCTCCAGTAAACATGACCTAAGGCTTGGCTGTACTCCACTGGGCCTTTCCTATGCACCCCTTCAACACTACGTCCTCTCCACGTTAAACTTCTTTCCATCTCTCTCTGGCCTGACCTCTTGAAATCCTGTTTGAATAGAGACGATATCCTGATGCTGAATACGATTTTGGTCTCCACGTAGAGTTTTCTCTACCTATCGTTTTTTGCATGGGAAATTACCTCTTATCAATGTACTCCCTCTGCATCATCCTTCGTCTCTCCCTCCCTTCATCTTATTAACAAAACATCCATCTTCATTGTCCCTTGAAACCTTATCCTCTCCATATCCGAATATCATTTAGAGCTCCATCTGTTATTCGTTAACTATTTTTCTATCATTTTTACATTACAAATCCTCTTACATCCCCACAACTCAGTTTTTCCAGTCGGCTCATTCCGCATATAAATTCTAAATATCCCACATCCGCAAACCACTCCCCCTCTTTTCTCTCTCTCTCTCTCTCTCTCTCTCTCTCTCTCTCTCTCTCTCTCTCTCTCTCTCTCTCTCTCTCTCTCTCTCTCTCTCTCTCTCTCTCTGTTTAAATCTTTAACATCTGGCCCATATTCCTCTCTCCCTATGCCAGGCAGATATAAATCTTTCCCTGCAAAAGATTTCGGGAAACTCCTCTTCGCGCCCCTCTGGATTTTCCTGAGGGTTGAAATTCCCTCCTCCACTTTCCAATGCCCGTCCCTGTATTTCAATGACCATTCAGGCATTCTC
Organism: Panulirus ornatus; assembly: GCF_036320965.1. Lineage (NCBI taxonomy): Eukaryota > Metazoa > Arthropoda > Malacostraca > Decapoda > Palinuridae > Panulirus > Panulirus ornatus. The sequence continues at coordinate 38,084,821 of NC_092224.1, forward strand.
ATTAAACATATTCCCAAGATCTTCAGACCCTGGACCCCTCTCTAGCCTTTCACCACTCCGTATCTCATATTCTGAACCATTTGAACCATTCCTCTCATATACAGCCACCTTGGCTTGGTGTTCATTTAGCTTTGTCCAAAATGATCCTACAGGATTATAACTCAGTCCCCCATTGGCACGGTAGAATATGCATGCAACGACATTCGGTGCCCTATCTTTTAACTCCTCTGCCTATTTGACCTCTCTGAAATCCCTAATGACCATATGGAAATATATCGTCATCTTTAATGACATCGTTCCCTCGTGTTAGAGGAGTATCTTTCATCCCAGTTCTTCTGTTGGCTCCTTCTGCTTTTCCTCACATGTGCTCTACTCTGCAAATATTTTTCACTATTTCTACGATTTTTTTCTTTGCCATTTTCCACACACCCTTGACACATCCTCTAATCTCTTCCTGTCAGCTGTGTCACGCACCTTTAATTGTATGGTGAAAAATGTATTTGGCCAACGTAACTACACCTGTGTCAAAATGAATCATTCGTCATTCTCATTTTAACAGGTATAGTGTATTTGATTCTTTAGATCACTATTCTATTGTATATATCCTAGAACCAATACATTCTGTGTCAAAATCAATAATTAGACACTCACTTTCCCAAGTATAATGTATATGATTCTTTAAATCGTTATTCTGTTGTATATACTATAGCCTATGAGCATCATATCCATTACTAACGCCATTAACCTTTGTGCAAAGGTGAACTTACGGTATGTATCCTGTCATTTCACACGGCGTCGCTTGAGATTGCTTGAAATTGCACTAACGAACGAGTGCATCACCCCGTCTTCCGAAATGATTTCAGTTACTCTGGCGCTTTACCATTCATGTCTTTATTATTGCCTCGGTCAGTTCATGTTCATATTGCTATGAATACCTTACTCTGATCAAGTAATCTCCCTCTGAACTCACTCTAAATGAGCTAGTTTCTCTGACAGTCAATTTCTCCTTGAAATATTTCTTTTATATCCTACATTCGTTCATTCTTTGGTTCACAAAGCAGAATGCAAAATACTCGTTGATAATCCTACTCTTTCCCACGTACATAATGATCCCCTCTATCTTTCTTATCTTTCGTTACAACTACAACAATCTTTTTATCTTCTTTAAACTTCCTTCACAGCTTTTCCCAACTCGTCCCCATCCATCATCTTTATTCCTGCGTACCTGGGTCCTCGTTTTCTCATTTTGGATTTCTATACATCATTCCTTTTCATAAATTTGATGTGTGTTTGTGGTCATCCATCCAGGTTTGGTTTATCATTTCATTTTACTTTTGACCTCTCCGTTTTGCCTCATTCATAACCCACCCGTATGCCCTTTTCGTTCTACAAATCAGTATTCTGATTTAATGGAACTTTTCAATTATCATCTATCTACTTTGAGAGCATCCCTACCAATGTTTCAATGTATAGATTCATCATGTATTGCTGATATGCGTCTGAATAATGAATTGGAAACAATCATATAGGGCTCTATATGATGGAACCATTGACTTCGTTAAATATATGCTATAAACAGATAAGATTAGTAACGATATCTCAATCAGAGACAATATTTGTTTAATGTGTTTTTCTTATATCATGTGGATCCTAAAACTTGATTACGTTACACGTACGTGAATGTCCCATCCTCCATCTTTGATTCATTAGTTGAGCCTCACCTCTCTCTCTCTCTCTCTCTCCCAACCACCAGGCAAGAAGCCGACCTAACTCAAAAACCAGTCGCCACCCAGACCTCACTTCAAACCAGGAATTAACAGGAAAGACAAAAAAACAAACAAACACATAATGTGAATATTGAAGTTACTAGATAATGATAGAATTACTGAAGGTATTTGTGCTTACATTTGTCAAATGTCATTTTAAGCTTGTAACTTTTGGAGAGTTGTTGGAGTCGGATGTTGTACACTATATGCATACCATCCTTCAGATTCACTGAACTGCACCGATTTATGATGCATGACTCTACCAACAGCTCTTCTGTTTGACAGTTTGACTTACAAATGCTACTGTTATGTTCCCAACGAATACGATGGTCGTTGTCTTTACTGTATACAAAAAGCTGGATTCATAACCTGTCCTCATGGAATATCTTTTGTGAGACACGTTTTTTTAAAAGACTTTCTTGTGTGTCCTATACGAACTTTATCATATCCCTGGCAAGGAACTCGATACAGACACTACTGTATTGATTGGGAACGTAGAAGTAGTGTTCATAAGTCAAATTGTGTAACATAAAGACCATTGGCAGTCATGTGATATCAGGCAATGCAGTTCCACGTATCTGATTGATGGTATGTATGAGAGGGATAACATTCTGTCAGAATATTTGTCAAAAAGTTAAATGATTAAAATGGCAGTTGACGTATGTAAACACTAATACTTTGACTATGTCTATTGTTATCTTGTAATTTCAGTATTTATACTATATGTTAATTCAATTTTCTCTTTTCCTGTAAATTCCTAGTTGGTAGTTGAGGTCTGGGTGGCAGTTACCTTTTGATGCAAGTCTGTTACTGACCTGCTGGCTGGGGATGGTAGTTGAGGAGGTGAGGTCTCAGCTAGGCTCAGCTCATACAGGAGCGACCTTACCTTCTTGTCTCACGGCCGCTGAGTTCTGGGTCGAGGGTGGTTGTTTCCTAGCCTCACTGTTTTTGTTTTTTTTTCCAAAAGAAGGAACAGTGAAGGGGGTCAGGTGAGGATATTCCCTCAAAGGCCTAGTCCTCTGTTCTTAACGCTACCTCGCTATCGCGGGAAATGGCGAATAGTATGAAAGAAAAGAAATATATATATATATATATATATATATATATATATATATATATATATATATATATATATATATATATATATATGATGTATATATTATCCTTGGGGATAGGCGACAAGGGATACTTCCCACGTATTCCCTGCGTGTCGTAAAGGGAGACTATAAGGGGTGGGAGCAAGGGGCTGGAAATCCTCCCCTCCTGTTTTTACTTTTCCGAAAGAAGGAACAGAGAAAGTGGCCCAGTGAGGAATTTTCCCTCTAAGGCTCAGTTATCTGTTCTTGACGTTACCTCGCTAATGCAGGAAATGGCGAATATGTATGGAAAAATAACATATATATATTTGGGAATCACGTTCTCTTTCATATGCATCTGAAAAACCTCGGGGTCCAGAAGTTATCCCCGACCATCACACTGTCACTTCACCGTCACTCCCACCATCACCGCCTCCTCCAGCCATTCATAAAATCTCTGATATCATCTGTGTCTCCGCTTCTGTGGCTTCCTTCTCCTCAACCCCTTCTCCAGACTTACCAGCTTTAATGCTCCTTCTCCAGGCTTCATTTCTCAGGTGTCCCACGCTCTTGCCTTCCTCGCCATCAGCATCAGAGGAGCTGCGGATTATGCACAGTAATGTGGAAGAAGAAAAAAAAGAACGTTCGTAATGCTTTCACCAAAATATCTGGGAGAGGAAGAAGAACTCTCCAAGTGCCTCGGTAATAATGGTGAACCAGGGAGCTGGAATGTGGAATTCATTAACGAAAAATCTCTCTGCAGGAATTTTTTGGCTGAGGTTTGCATAGAATATTGGCATATACGAGCAGAAGGTTGGCTGGGGAAGGTATAATGGTGTACCTTGTATTAAAGGCTGAAGCTGAAGACAAAGTACTGGACTTCCTAAAGGCATGATCGAGGTCAGCTCCTCCTTTCCAGCAAGAGTCGAGCTGACAGACACATACTGTGGTGATCATTAAGATGATAGATGCAGCTAATGGCGAAGTTTCAGGCGAAAGAAGGATTACGGCTGTTAAAGACAATGTCAGACAAAGGTAATTATTAGTATGACAGATACTGTTTGAGACAGATGGAAAGACAGAAAGATTAAGGAGATAATAGCGACAACAGATGCAGCTTATGGCAATGATCTGTGTAACAAAGAGCCTATGGTAATAGTCTGTAACAAACAGCTTATGGTAATAATCTATGTAACAAACAGTCTATGGTAATAAATGTATGTACCAAACAACCTATAGTAATAATGAAGATAGAAGACATAGCTTATGTTAATGATGGAGACCACAGACACATAGATTTTAGTAATACCGAAGATAACGAAAATGACCCGTGAAAATGATGAAGATGACAAACATAGCTCCAGGTGATCATGCGAACGAGGACCATAGCTCAAGCCACTGATTATGGCAACAGGAATACCTCATAGTCCATAATGAAGATGAGGTACGTACTCTCCCATGCACTGCCCTCGCCCCTCACAGGACGTCAGGACTCTTAAGACGATAATGACACAAGAGCACCTGAGAAATGCAGGTAACCCAGCAATCGGTCACAGAGGACAAGTTCATGACGATGAAAACTACATTGCAAAGCGAGACAGCGCCTTGACCATTCGAAGCCCAGAGTGATTCATATACAATATAAGGATATAATGAAGGTAATTAGGCACTATAGGTTCTTACTTGATCATTATGTTCATCCAAGAATAGAAAATATGATGTAAGTACGTGTCCTTTAGAGAGAGAAATGGAATCAAGTGAAAGAAATTATTTAGTAACACCTTCCCTACACTAGCAACCAATAATGGAAGCAGATCCAGAGATGTGGGCAGTTGATCGCCTGTACATCAGAAGGGGAGAGAGAGAGAGAGAGAGAGAGAGAGAGAGAGAGAGAGAGAGAGAGAGAGAGAGAGAGAGAGAGGGAGAGAGTCTGAAGTTTGTAAGGGTCAAGAAATACCAGAAAATCCAGCGAGGGTATGAGACGCCCAGCGGATAACACAGTCAACTATCACCTTTAACGGCTGGGGTTGGGAGGCAGGCGTGGGCGTGGGAACGGTGCGACACATGCACCACCGTGAGCAGTGGTAGCACCGCCCCTCCTCCACCACACCTCCACCACAGCCCAGCCCAGCTCCACACCACAGCCCAGCCCACACCACCACAGCCCAACCCAGCTCCAGATCTCCGCCCAGCCCACACCTCCACCACAGTTCCGCCCAGCTCCGCCAGGGCGGCGCGGTGGGACTACATGCCTCGTGGGAGATAATGCTGTGTTAGCCACAAGGAACATGAAACACGCGAGATCCGAGCGCTGTCGCGAAAGCCCACATCTTCGCGAGGAAACAGAGAAGATGAATGTACTCGTGATAGATAGATAGATAAAGATAGATAGATAGATAGATAGATAGAGATAGATAGCTAGATAGATAGACAGATAGATAGATAGATAGATAGATAGAGAGAGAGAGAGAGAGAGAGAGAGAGAGAGAGAGAGAGAGAGAGAGAGAGAGAGAGAGAGAGGCGTTTGAGTTGTATGTGGTCAAGAGATATGGAGAAACTGAATGTTTGGGGACTGAAAGCCAGCAGCCCACTCTTGAATAAGGCAGAAAAGACAACTTCCTAGTCCAAACGAGTGAACACTGACAGCCACTGAAGTGCTAGATCACTTCGCAGCCGTCGCTAACCCACCCGATGCCCAGATGGATGGTACTGGGTGTATATTGTCCACACCTCTGTATACCACTATACACCCCCGACCCAGAGTGTCGTCCATACCTCTGTATATCACCACACACACACACACACCCTCACCCAGTCCTCTCTCATCGTCCTTCTGGCAGCCCAGTGGTGTCAGGTCGGTTCTCTTTCATGCTTTAAATTTCTTGGTCTTTTCTGCTCGCTGGTGATAATTTTCAGAGTTCGACATTTTGTGAGCAGGATGTTTTCCTCTTTTTTATTGTTTACTGACACTTTGATTGATGCCAAGCTCAACTCTGTCAAATCGTCTATGCAAGGGAGAAGCAGCTCTGATTTATAGCCGGATGAAATTTTCTCTTGATGTGTAATACATCCTCAGTAACACTGCTGGACTGTTCCCTGTATATATATTTTTTTTTCTTTCAAATCATGAATAATACTTTCGCAGTCCTCCTCTCTTTATTATGGTCCTGGAACACAAATTCTTTATATCAACTGCAACTAGATGAGGTGCGCTGGGGTACATTTATGTGTATCAGTTATTGACTCTCTCAAGTAGACACACACTTTACTAGCATTGTTACTGGTGATACGGAAGTATTATATGATTCAGGCAGGACCGCCAGAACACTTGACTGGCGTAAGTCGATGGGCCGGAGTTGACAAACGACAGCGTACATAGGCAAGTAAAAGTACGTCTCACTTGCGTTACGTCTTAAAATATCTCTAACACTTCTGTACACAGAATGAGACTGAGTACGGCTTTAGAATTATCTTTGACACATCAAAAAAGTGTCTAAATATTTTTGATTGCTGGTTTTAAAACTAACATTTGTAGGCATGAAAAACCCCTGGCATTCGACAGGTCTAAAGATGAAATTACCAGCCGACAAACCCGTCGAAATTTAACGAAGTCTTCTGTCTCTCCAACGTCGTCTACAGCGACATGTTTGCACCTGGCTGGTCATAGCCATGGAGATCCTCGATGCCGGTGGCATTGAGATCCTTATAGCAGCCCAAAACCACAAAGCCAAGTCCTGGACTCCACACGGAGGCAGTTTGGGACTAAATTCCTTTACTGGTCATGGCAGACGAAGTTAGTTCGTGGAGCTTCAGTGCGCTTTGCTCTCTGGTTGGTCAATGGGCGAGACTAATTGCTCGTGCAGCTCCATAATTCACGGGCGATTCTTGGTACAACTTGCCTGGCGTTAGTTGTTCTGACCTGGGCTGTGTGTGTGTGTGTGAGAGAGAGAGAGAGAGAGAGAGAGAGAGAGAGAGAGAGAGAGAGAGAGAGAGAGAGAGAGAGAGAGAGAGAGAGAGAGAGAGTGAGAGAATACTTCAAACAGCAGACTTGGATATATATATATATATATATATATATATATATATATATATATATATATATATATATATATATATACACAGTATATATGTCAGTGATTTACATATAATGGAACACTGGGTAAAGGTGGCTTATCATTACGACCTGACCGTACCTATATCCGTGGACACCTCATTTACCAGCTTTAGTTCCTTGTTAGGTTTATCAGTGGCAAACTTTAACATTGCGTTTGTTCCGGGGATCTAAAGGACAATGAACAAGTTGCTACCTAGTTTACTTGATTCTTCATACATCCTCAATACTTCGCGTTACTTCCATCGACGTAAACTCACTGAGAGTCAAGAAGCACAGAATTATTCCATTCAATATTGAAAACTAGTTAAACAAATTAGAAAGAGTAAAAGTCCATTCTTATATTTTCAACTATATATTAAAAAGTGATAAAAAAATATACATTCATTTCAGCCAATCACCACGTACGTTACAAGTGAAAACATGTTGTGGTCGTTCATTCATGAAAAAGAGAAATTACTGTACGGTCACTACATGTTTACTACGTAGGGACTGCCAGGTGTCGCTATTGTCCGCCGGAGAATGAATGTCCTAAGCTATACATTTGCGCCATCTTTCACTTTTCTGCACTAGTACCTGATGGCACCCTGATGCAAACTCACAAATATTTCATTATGTAACAACCTTAGTCTTCTTAAAGTGCGGTAACGAACAGATTCATAGTTTTGTGAATCATAGTCGAATCGTTTTGAACGAATCTTTGGGTCTTGTTCACTAGTGACAGTGGTTCCTTATCAGCTCCCTGGTACGGAAATGAAATCTAATTAAGATCATCTATTTCTTTTATGACCGTTATAATGCCTAGGTCGATCAGTATGAATTTCTCAACTAAATTCTCTGTCAAAATGGAATCGAAGAAATTCATAATCATATAGAAAGGGTCCAGGGTTGTCCACATCAAATCTCAAACTTTGGATCATCTCTATGTTAACAATAACAATTCTTGTGAAACTTAGATTCCCAGTGAGGCGCCCAACAATGGAGAAATTCAAGCTTAGCAAGAATAAGTCCAGCTTAAATTTAAGCGTTAAGTGAAGAATAAACACATCGCATAATCATCAGCATAAAACATGGAGTATGAAAGTTTCAAAGGATCGAGGCTGGTAATAGAATATCATTATTCTCAAGCTTACATAAAGATGGGCTCATGAAACTTACCTGCAGCATCTTGTTTTCTTCGACACATTATTTAGGACTTTCCTTCGAAACACTTTGGCACTGACAGAGGAACGGCGAATTTTGTATCAGCTCATCTTGAGAACACCTCCAACATAATCTGGTTATCTTGGACACCATAAGTAGGGCGGGTGGCATCAACCTCATCATATCAAATGATTCCCAAAAAAAAAGTCAACATAAAACATGCTAAAAGCACTTAAAGAATACGAAACAGGAATCAGTAAAGCCGAAAAGGGGAATAAAAACCCATTAATGATAGGTCAAGGTGTAAAATCATAGCTGGAGATACAAAGTAGAGAAATACATTCAGCCCAGAGGACAGCTTACTGTGAATCTTCTGGTAGATCCTCCCGCACTCGATCCTGAGAGAGAGAGAGAGAGAGAGAGAGAGAGAGAGAGAGAGAGAGAGAGAGAGAGAGAGAGAGAGAGAGAGAAGAGAGAGAGAGAGAGAGAGAGAGAGAGAGAGAGAGAGAGAGAGAGAGAGAGAGAGAGAGAGAGAGAGAGAGAGAGAGAGAAACACAGTGAAGGTGTATGCAGTTCTAGGGTCACCCATATCTCCTGATGAAGGTGTTACAAGATTTTCCAGTTGGTGGGTTTAACTTGACCTTGAGTGGCTTGATAACCCTGGCATTTGATAGGCTTAGCTATATCCTAACTCACCAACCCAACCTGAAGGAACATGTCTCCTGCATCTTTACGTCCTTTTTTCAGTATGGATAACACGGACCTCCGGATTCTTCAGGTCTTCTCTCAGTTTGCCAGTCCTCAGTTAAACACTTCCTGAACTGCTTCGAATCTTGCATCAACACTGCTTCGTACTCTGGTTCATGAATAGGATGGTTTGAGATGATATCATTGACTCGTTTCTAGTTCTATTGAAGTACAATTGACACAGACTAGGGTCATTTCGTCATGTCTCCCAATCCTTCAACAACAAGGTTGACATCATCACTGATCTCCGCCAAAAGCAATTGAAGTAGTGCATTTCCGTTCGAAATCGCTGCCACGTAGAGTCTGGTCTTTAGGGGACGTCGGTGTTAAACAGCATTATGATGACCTTATTAACGTGTTCAGACGGTCAGACATGCCCGTAACGACCTTGTGTCTAATTTTGTCACCTCTCTCAAATCTGCCGACAGCTTGATGGAAATCTAATAGAATTCGATGCTGGGAAATGATGCGTTTAATGTTATTGCCGCGGTGGGCAATATCTGGCGCCCGAATCACCAGCTCCTGTAATGCCAGACGGTTGTGATCGCTCCACAACACAAGATCCAATTTCCCTTTACCGTCTTGCTTATCCGTCAAGACTAGATATCCTGCGGGAACATCCTCTACTGTCGTGGCTACGAGTCGCTTTGTTGCATCACTCATCATTCAAGGCTCTGTTTAACCTCTCCTGTTGTTGTCTTACTCATCCGAGCGTCTGTCTATACTTGTGCAGTAGTAATCATCATTGCGTCAGTCTGAGCTGTATGCCCTACAGCTACATCAGTAATCAGTTTAGTACCACTGCCTTCACGATATGTTAGTTCTCTAGTAAAGGCTGCCTGCTATGTGGCCCCGTCACTCGTCGTATGAGGCTTGTCGCTCATTACTCAAGGTTACCCGTCCTGTTACCGTCTCAATCAATAATCAGATCTTCCCGTGCTATCCCTGCATCATCAATCATGTAGGATCGACTGCACCAGTTGTTATCACTCGTCAGTCAAGGTAGTTTGTCTTGCTCTCGTGTCACACTCTTGTTGCGGATATTTGCCTGTGCTACTGTGTCCTTCATCAGTCAAAGCAGCGTAGCTTGTCGGCACATTATCCCTTATTCAAGGCTTCCATTCTGATATATATATATGCCAAGACGTAATGTACAAGCTATGTGGAAGCTTTTGATTTACTAAATCATGGAGAGAGCTTCACCAATTGACTCCTGTCTTGGGAAAGTGCAACAAAAACAACCTCTACCAACAATCATGTAAAGATCAACCATGAATTTGTTGGAGTTGATAATTGCTCTGCACGCGATTTCATTGCAGTATATCCTCTGCCCTGACATAGACGAATAGGTACTTAACAAATGACAGCCGACGGAAGCTCTATTTACAAGTCAAACATCCGTCTTCCAGAAACTAAATGTGACAGTTCATATACCTAAAAAGCCAGCTATAGTCAGATCAGCAAAAGGGTAAAACGATTGCATTTTTACTCAAAATTTCTTAATCCAAAATATTCCACGCTAGTCTCCCCAGACACTTGTTATTATCTGTTATTACTGGTAACAACACAGTCCATGATGTCCATGATCCAATATTTACTTGAAGGAGGGGAAGGAGAGCCTTTGAGATCGATCATGTAGCGTGATGGTGGACCGCTTCTTCGCGAAATTTGATTCGAACCGAAAGAATATTTTCTAATGACAGTTTCCATTTTCATTTAACTTTCACTTTCCAAGTTACTTGTTTGAAGATGGGAGGATAGTATTTCCTATAAAGAAATATTACGAACACTTGGCCACCAGGAGCAGAAAGCTTGTCAAACCAATAGGAGGGAATTTTTTTCTCAAGGAATCTGTGTCAGTACGAAGTGTTAAGTAAACGTTAGTCATTCTCCCATCAGGCTAATTGTGCTGAGGAGTCTTGTGGAGGGTAGCGAAGCTGCTTCCCTCAGGGACAGGCTCAAGGCTGGAGCCGACATCACCTTATGAGGCAGTCGTCATGATGTGTCTCACAGTCAGTTGACAGACAAGAAGTTCACCCTTGAAAGTATACTAACAGGTTTTAAAGAATCATATCAATACGTAAATACAATATAGAAGGTCCATAGGACGCAGCTTAGATTTGGGCAAACCTCTGTTTAATCTGTAGTTAATACAGCCTTTTGTATTCAGTATGAATGCATTGGTTACGAATTTTACCACATCACCTGAGGCACACGTAACCTGGGTTCTGAGAACGAAGCACATGTTAGATATTTGAATATCACTAGAAGGTGGTTGAGGTCGTCAGATGACAAGGGAGTAAACAAATCATTGTTTGCATAAAGCCAGAGCTGCATAGAGTGACATTCACGGCGTAAGTGTGAGTATTGTTAGAGGAGGAGAAAAGAATGTTACTTACGAAGTGAAAAAAGAAAACAAGTGATAGGATAGAACCTTAAAGAACACCACTTTCGTTGGGGCAAAAAAAGGGATGTTGCTCCATAAACGACTCCCGTAACAGAACAACGGGAAAGAACATTACATAACATTACAAAACAGAACAGAGAAGAGCAAAAGAGGAGAAAAAAAGAAAAGATGTCAAGTCCACAGAGACTTGTGCCACACTTCGTTCATTGTTTATGAAGTGCCGTGGTCCACGATGAAATATTCACCAAAATTCCTGAGGGTGAAGAACCAAAAGTGGGTCGCGTAAGGTCAGATCACCAGAAACCTGACCCCACGATAAACCACAATGTTGATCTGTAAAGATGGGATGAGACTTTGAGTTTAAGAAAGTAAGAGTTAAGGAGAGTTTCAAAAACTTATTGCTATGACGGGTGTGTGAGATGGGGCGATGGGCTATAGCAGTCTGTTTTCTTAGGGTTGGATTGAACAAAGGCATACATCCAAGAAGAATAGAATATTTGGGATGCTATATTCGGATAAACTATAAAAGGTCTGTGGGGCCTGGTTGTGGATTGGGATGTGTTGTTTTGGTGCATTGAACATGACAGCGAGAGAATCTGCTGTTTCCTCGCTAACGCGAGAAACGGCGACCATGAAAAGAAAAAACGTTATTCATATATTTTCTTCCCTATTCATTATTGATTTTTTTTCAACTTAACTGATCTATGCCATCTCACCATAACTCCAGTCAGTGGATTGTATACAACACTTCAGCATCGCCCACCTAACTTCCCCAGTAACTGAATTCAAACTTATCATGCAACCTTATTCTTATAGATTCATGTCTTATTTGCGAAGCTTCACTAATCTACGATCAAATCTACGACAACCTCTCGTCCTTCTACATTATGTTGTTCCATCTTTTACGTCATCCTTCTTTTTCGTACCTCATTGGATCATTGACGTATTCAACATTCCCTGTGTTCCCTCTTGGCAACTCCTGCAACTCTTCATGGTATTAATTATGCATGAGAGCCTGGCTCGAGGCAAAGTATTTGTTATGCAAATTGCATTTCAGATCTCATGCCATTCAACTAGCTTCCATGATTACTTTTAGGAAATAATAATCTCTTTACCTCCGCACTCAAATGATCAGGAGAGTTAGTTTCAGATCTCATTTCTCACCTTCCTGAAGACTTAGATGCCTTGTTGCCCTCCATTCAGTCGCCCTCTGTCCTTCCCTCCCGATTTGTGTCAGGCCATCGTGTCTGTTCAAATCAAATCTACGGTAGACGGCAGGAGTGTGTGCACGCTCATATCATGATCCACGGATACTCTACGGTCAGTTCATGATCATATGGGGGAAAACTGCTCTTCCTTTATCGTTTTAGTTTGAACTTCACAGTGACATCTTAGTTGCGCCTACCTTACGTACATACTGACTATTCTGAATAGTCTATCTCCCCTGACGTTGTAGCTACACTAAAGTGCACTTGAGACTTATATTTCTTAATTTTTCTTCGAGGTTATCGGCATGTCGGCAGAGGTGGCACTAGTGGGCTACTGAATGCCCTTATCAAGACCATCTCATCAACGCTGTATGTTTATGTATACACTCTAGCCTACGCCAGGTACTTAACTAATCGACCAATCCTATAGAAGAGAATACACAACTGCGTTGACCGTGGACAGATTGCCTCGACCAGGAATTCAGATCTATGAGGACTCGACCCCTGGTCGACTCGTGAAAGCATCTCGACTACACCACTGCTTTCCCTGCAGTTCATCCCGGTGATGGTGTTGCTTATCTTTTGTTCTCTGCTGCTACTACCTTTAGAGTTACTGTCTGTACTGTTGTTAAATCTACCACTGGCTCTGTTGCTGTGACCGTCTACGTCGTGCACCGCATTTGCTGTTGATGTCGATAGTGTTAGTGATGCCGTTCGTGCCACATGTACTTCATGTGTTGATGCCACTGATGTACTCGATGATGTTGCTACCACTGATACCAGTAGTGATGCTGATCATCTGGTTGTTATTGCTGCTGTGCTACTGAGGATACAATTAAACTTGCTGTTGTTCCCAGTACTGCTACCGCTGCTGCTGCTGCTGCTCCTACTGCTACTGCTCCTACAGCTGTAGCTGATAACTGCGCCTCTCTCTCTCTCTCTCTCTCTCTCTCTCTCTCTCTCTCTCTCTCTCTCTCTCTCTCTCTCTCTCTCTCGTTGTTGTTCTTGTTGCTGCCCTTGATGTTGTTGCTCCTGCTGCTCCTGCTGCATCGGCTATACCTAATCAAACAGATATCAGAACTGCTTATCGATTTCTTTTTCACATGTTAAGTGTCATTCAAAAAAATCGTATCATCTCACCTTCTGCGTTGCAGACATTGCATTCTACTGGTGGTGGCAGAGAGCACCACCCACCCGGGGCTGGAGAGGACGCTCGGCAGGAGGTGTCACTCTCTGCGGCCAGACTCGACGGCCACGTAATAGGATCACTTATGATTTCATCAAGTGTGTTATTGTCGCTCGTCAACCCCCAGCTCGCTCCCTCAGCCTCGTGGACTGAATATGGTCTGAAAAAAAGACTCATGGCACGTATCTTGAACAACATCCCTTTGTGCGTTCACGTAGTCAACTATAACTACTGATAACGAATGAGAACATTATGTGTCTCAGGATGGATTAGTGATATTTCCTTGCAAGTATAGGTACGTCATCACACACTGCTGCTGCTTTACCAGACTATCTTATTGATTGGTTGGTTTGGATCTTCAGTATATCTACGGATCATGGTTACGTGACTGACGATTGGCCGAATGTATGTATAAAGGCAAGGAGGACAGAGGTGAGTGTTCAGGCTACAGAGGTATGAGTTTGTGGAATGTACCTGGTAAGTTGTATGGAAGGGTGGCTGTTGAGAAGGTGAAGACATGTACAGACCATCAGAGTGGGGAGTCACATGTGTCTTCAGGACTGATAGATGTGTAGACGAAGTGTTCTAAACAATGTGTGTGAATAACACTGGACAAAGCATGCGATAGGGATGATAAAGATGCCTTGTGGAAGGTCTTATGAATATTTGGTGTGGCGGAAAAGTTACTAGAAACAGTATAAACGGAGCAACTGTTCAGGAGAGAATTTTCGACATCTAAACAGGACTCCCAGTTTCTTAAAGGCAGACTTAGCTATTTCTATGATATGGAGTTTCCAAGACAGAGTGAATGTTACAGTAATGGCAAATATGTTCACTGAGTTAGCGGTGATGTCACAGAACCTCGGAGAGAGGAAAGTTGGTAGAGAGATGGGTGGAAAAAATGGATTCTTTGAGGCGTTAGAATTACTCTGTGAAAGACTCTTGATGTTACCAAGGGCTCCTGAGAGAGAGAGAGAGAGAGAGAGAGAGAGAGAGAGAGAGAGAGAGAGAGAGAGAGAGAGAGAGAGAGAGAGAGAGAGAGAATATTCGTGGACTTTCTGGAAATTCGGATCTGAAAGACAGAATGAACCTCATTGAAAATGACGCACACCAGCATATGAAAGCAGATGCAAATGCCGGCGTGACAGTCATGTGGAAAACGACTATCCTCTCATCATGCCAGACGGGCAAGGAAAAAATAGGCGAGAGGTATCCCGAAAATCTACAATGTCAGGAACAAGTTTAATCTTATAGTAGATTCCCTGATGCGTTAGAACATGAACGGTGTGAGAATATTCACTCTGAAGGCATCAACAATGTCCATGTGTGACTATGATTCCCTCACTGAATGAAATGATTATAGACGATGGACACAAGACGTAAAAAAGAATAGCTTGAATGAATAGATTATCAACAGCAAAAAAGAAATAAGTTGAGTGACAGGTAAATTACAATGAGTGAAAGCCATAAACCATTTTCCATTTTATTTTCCATCTTTTAGAAGGAATTCATTTTTGAAATTACCTGTAGAGCTAATGATTAATGGTGAGGCTTGTAAGCAATAAGAGAAGTTCCGTTGCAACCTTTGTATAATATAGGTTTGATATCATATATTTTCCTTCAACTCTGACTATGTGATTTCCAAACATTAGCCAATAATCAAAACATTCCTTGTGACAGAGAATCATGAACGTAGGAGTCATGAGAAATGCCAATGTGTTAGACACTCGGAAAAAGATCTAAACATCTTTTATTGAAAAATGATGATGAAGATCGATGGAAATGTGGAGAGCCACACATGCTTGGATATCACAGCGCCAAAAGGAACGAGGTGAAGGGGAAGGTGACGATATGAAGAAGAAAATATCGTGAGAACAGTTCCTTCTCTGAAGTTAAACCTAAGAACAGTTATATAATTTTAACTAAAATAACATTTTGAATAGTTATATGTAAATGTAAGGAGTGTATTTTGTCTAGATATGCAACGTCTTCATCGCGATAAAATACGATTCTCAACATGAGCCCAGATGCGATTCATAGTATTAGTCCCGACATATATGTGGTTGTAATCAACAGTTAAGTCATTTATGCAACACCCATACCATCTGTAACGCATGCTGAGTCCAGAAACCTGGATCTGGTAAGACTGGGGGCCAGTGGGGAGCCTCATTTCATAACCTGGAAAGCGGGTGGGACGTATTACGTCTTGTGGCGGCTGGAATCCCTGGGCTTAACGTATGAATGATCCCAGGTTGAAATGGTGGAGGAGGAGGAGGAGGAGGAGGACACGCTCCACTTGATCCTGAGCCACAGCAGGAGGAGGGCTGGTTTCGTGGTGACATCCTGAGCTAGAGATGGTGCACTTCGTTCTCGTGGCAGGTAGATGGCTCGCAAGTCAGTCACACCTATTACTACTCTACGATACCATTTTTCTTTTCATTTTTCCTGGCATTCACGATACAGATACGTGACTTAGGACATTATGATCGTTAAGGAACTTTGTAGGTTTGGACCTTCAGTGTTCTGCAAACTCAGGGGGTATTTATTTTCCTTGAGAGATGCTAAGTGTAAGTTAAGTTCAATCTATTTCTTCAAATCATATATCACTATTTCATCTTCCATATTCGGCCATTTTGCTGCATTTACACTGAAGCGAAGAACATTCGCAACAGTTCGTCGAGCGAGCAATTTTTGACGCGCTTGGAAGGCGTCATCTTCGTGGAGTTCCTGCTGGGATACTGATAACCGTTATCCAATCACTGGGGAAGAGAAGATAAACAGGAGAGATTAGATAGCATGGAATGGCAGTCGGCTGTGACACATACAAACCTAGTGATGGTTGTACTATTGCTATGGGATGGATCGCTGAGGTTTACCACGCGTTAACAAGATGAGATTTCCTTTCCGCTTATGACGGCTGCTGGGGAGCAGCTGTATGGAGGGTTAGCCTATGTGCTCGTGTAGGTGCTCTTACGGCCACCTGTAATGTCACAGTGGCAGTTTACGTATGAGGGTTGAGTGGCGCTATTCTTATTCCGACCGCATCTCCTCTGGCGCAGCTGCCTCTTCACTGACGGCGCACTCTTACCCAGCTGTTTCCTGCTTTATGGACGCCACGGGGAATACCAAGATGATACTTGAGACTCTGTTGAAAAGCATATCTCAGTCTGCAGTGCTGGAGCTCGCATGGAAATTACTTGATATTATGCAACGAAGAACAAGAGTCGTGGTGGTGCATTTCATAAGACCAGAATTAATACAAGTTTGCAGAAGGCACGAGATGTGAGAGCTTTCGGTAACAACTATTTTATTCATATCAAAGGCTGTTTAACCGACCATTTAGATGTTTACTGATATCGCATTTTTGTCTTGAATTGTGGCAGAGTTAAAAGTGTATTTTGGGTCCGTGGTGATATTTACCTTAAGGTATGCAAGCCAGCATATAAAAAAACCCTATAAATTGCTGCATTTCTTTTAAGATATATTCATCCATGTTCAGTAGCTTAAAGAGATGAATAAAAAGCGTGTAGATGACATTTTGAATCTTGGTAATTAAAGTAATTCCTAGGATAGAAAAGGTCATTCAACATCAAACAAAATGAATTTACGAATCATTAAAACCTGAGTATCTACAATGTTTAATATTATAGTGCAATATGAAAATACATTCATGAGCCATAAAGTGACCTGAAAAACACTGAATTGGTTGGTTTTTAACTTGAATTTTTTCCACAAAATCCTAAAACTTTAATCTTTTGCCTTGATTTTACTCGTGTATTTTGTTCAAGTATATAATACAATGCATTTACCAGACAATTTCGTCTAGTTCCAAGGTTAATTAAACTGCACTGCAATTCTAAAAATGCTTAATTAGAATGCACTATCTATGTAAGAAATTCGAATATATCGAAGTAATCTTTGCAGTATCACTTGCAAGCTGAAAGATGCTCAGACCAAACGTTTGTGACTAGAATGATACAATTATCCTAACAATATCACGTAATGTTTCTTGTAAAATGATTATGTCGACTGCATCAGTTCTCTTGAACCTGTTGGGTTATAGACATGAGAGGTCTATCTATGAAGACGACAAGTGAGTTGTAATAATCCAATTTCGAAGCGGCAGCTGAATTATAACCAAATTTCCTCTCACATTTATTCATATAACTCTACATCTCCCCTACACAACACGCTAGACAGATATAGTAATACAGTAACATTTCATCTGGGTTGGGAACCCATCATACAAATAACAAAGTCTTGCCTCAAAGGAACTGGGAATAGTCAACTTCAGATACACTTGCTCAGGAACAGTTGGTTGCTCTACTATTCTTGATCACGGTAGGTTCTAACTGTATATACATATACTCACTTGATAGGGTCAAGTCTGAAATAATCCGACTCGCTAGCACTCCCTGCCTGACTTCAAAACATGACGTATTGGACCTGCGTCATAATGACAGAGAAAATGGACGGAAATTGCAAAAGAAAGAGATGCAAAACAGTTTTATTAGAAATCGTGAAGTAATAACTATTACAAACAGTTGGACGATGGTGACCCCAGCTGCAGGAGACGAGTCATGACGACACCATCAGCAGCTGTGTGATGATATCTTTCCAATGTCAGTCGAATGGCAGTACCACGCGGGGTATGGCTCAGTTGTGTATAGTCATACAGATGCACTGGAGGTCAACAGGTTACATTTTCCCCCTACCTTTACGACTCGCTATGTTTTGTTTTCTTTTTAATGAAGCACTTTCTCTGGTTAACGTTTTTGACATGAAATTCATTATCAACTTTTTTTCCTTTTGCGCTGTAAATGTATTACGGGCACCAACGCTTACCACTACATCATACAATATTGCCAACAGTTCTATAAAAAAATGCATAAGTTTCTGAGGGTTATTTACCCACTCTACACTACACCCTAAGACAGGATTACTGAAGCAACGATCGTCAAACTGTACGTGGCAGATATTGGCAAAGATGTTTGTTGCCTCATGAGATCTTGATGTGCTGGAAGGTTATAGGCTTCTTAAGTCGACATGGGTTGGCGGTGGCATTGAGGCTCTTTCTATCAAGAATATATATGTATGTATATATATATATATATATATATATATATATATATATATATATATATATATATATATATATATATATATAGGTACATATGTTCATATATACAGGTCACAAATATTATTTGTCAGCTGGTATAGCATGGTGGCTTTGTGAATTAATTTTTTTTCGCTATTTTTTCATTTGTTACCTTTGTGCTATGGCCGGTGACTATATCCCAGCATTGCCATGACTTTGGCTCTAAATGCACAGGGTCATTCACATGTTTGATTGCACAGGAAATCAAGACAACAATAGGGAAAGTCATATTTTGGATGGCTCGACAAATTGTCCAACCATCAGATACAAAATAGTCATCCAATTCTGTTATTGCTTCATCAGTCCCATTTTCGTGCCTTCATTCTTTTTCAGAGCAGCATCACAGTATTTCATTATAAGCGATAGGTAAGCTTTTTCATCGTTGCAACAGTGTCAACACACACACACACACACACACACACACACACACACACACACACACTCACATATGTATGAAAGGAAATATTTGAAGGCAATATGAGGCGTGAGATGGTTTGTATGAGTAGGTAATGAAAGGGTTAGAGGAATGTGTGGTAATGAAAAGGAGTGTGGTTGAGAGAGCAGAAACAGGTGCTGAAGGTGTTTGGACATATGGAGATAATGAGTGAGGAAAGGTTGACAAAATGGATTAATGTGTAAGAAGTGGAAGGAACAATGAGAACGGGGGACCAAACTGGAAATGAAAGGATAAAGTGAAAAAGATTTTGAGCGATCGGAGCTTGAACATGCACAAGAGTGAAAGGCTCATGCTCGGGATAGAGTTCTTTGGAACGATGTGGTATACTGGGGTCGACGTGCTATCAATAGACTAAACCAAGGCGTGTGAAACCTTCGGGGTAAACCGTAGAAGGATCTGTGGTGCCTGGATGTGGATAGGGAGCTGTGGTGTCGGCGCATAACACACGACTGTTGGAGAATAGATATGAGCGGATGTGGCCTTCCATCGTCTGCTCCTGGTGTTACCTCGCTAACTAGGGAAACAGCGATCAAGCGTGGGAAAAAAAAAGAAATATATATATATATATATATATATATATATATATATATATATATATATATATATATATATATATATATATATATATATATATCTTTTACAGTGACCGACATGACGTAAGCATAAACACAACCTTAGTAAGGTTCAATTGTTTTGTGTTTGAGTGTTATATTTGTATAATCTTCACTGCTTAATGTACATAGATGTTAATTACTTTCTCAACATAATTAACCTTTGATCTGAACTTGACCTAACCCCTGTGAGGACATCAGCTTCTTCAGCCGTCTATGAAGCAAGTTTCGAAGCTTCGATCGTATTAACCTTTCATGTGGCCGGACCTCGTCCGCATGAACACCTCGCCAATTATATGCTTACCATCCCTTGAACAGCCCTCCCCTGCCACTCACCCAGTAAAACCCTTCCCTCCCATGACCCCCACTTAATTACACTACTGCTTCTCCTACTGACGCTGCTATGCTGCTATACTATTTCCCTGCTCTGTTGGTGTGTAGCTGTACTGTCACGTTGGTATGTTTTATACTGCAATGCTGGCATGCTGCTTTGCTGCTACGGAGCTGAGGACATCATCCTTTTACCCCCATTGGCTCAGCGTTTACTGCATTTTTCTGCCACCGGAACTTTTGTTTCGCACATACACAAAATCCATTGTTAATACTCGTATATAGATGGTCAGTCTTGTTTCCTTATGCTTGTCCCACCATAAGCAGGTTTTGACTTGTGAGTTAATCATGGTAATATAGGTACATATAAGTATAGCTGCCTAGTCATAGAAAAGACATCCTTCATCTCTTCAGTGGGGTTCCATCCAGACGAAGGCCACTCATTCTTCCCTCATCATGCAGGGTTCTCGAAGCGTTCCGGAGCAACAATGAACGTATTCTTCAACAGACATTCCGGCAGTTTGTCTTTTTCCGAGAGATGCTTTTGAATCAGGTGGAGATATCCGGATACGTAGCGCATGTCTTGCAGATCCTCAGAGGAAGACACGCTGATAATCACAGGTTCCCGCAGGTGAGTTACAGGTTGAACGTGGGTAGCCGGTGGCTCAGTGGATAGTTTAGTCGAAGTGGAGCGTGCATAACCCAAAGGACAAATGAAGCCCCGATCGCACATAGGAATTACTGATATCATTCGTGAGTCTTGGTACTTGATTACATTATTTCACATGAATTGATTTTCTTATGGATCTATTGAGGTCATGTTCTTATTCTTTTAAGACTACGGTACGTAGAGTTGGAATTCCCAGGAGTTACCGTCTGTCAGTCCTCCTTCGGACGTGAGTGTGGCGTTACCTGTTTACGCAGTGAGGTGGAAAGACCTATTTGCATAGTATAGAGAAGAAGAATTCTCTACTCTTGAGCCCATATCTTGAACTTTACCGTTGCCGAGATTTTGTCATTGAAGAGGGCTAGCGCGTAGTGCTCCCAGAAAGAAAATTTCGAGTCACGCCTCGTGTGTGTTGCATGTTGTGTAGTGTGCAAGACGGAGAGAGCGTGCGTGTGTGGACTGAATGCCACCAGCATACGTAAATGCAGATCAGAAAGAGAAGACAAAAACTTGGACAAGGGAAGGGAACGTGCCGACCGTCACAACCAGGATGCGAACCTATGCGCTCGACCCTGGGCGACCCGTGAATGCGTCACGGTCAGGAACGCTAACCACCACACCACGGAGGTACTGTTTGACATTGACCTAAATGATACTCTTTACTCTCATGAGTATACCTCCATGATACACGCCGTAAGAATTACACTATAGTATCTAGAGTATTACATCATAGGTAGCGACATACCTACGAGTTACGATTGTATTACGTATCAGAGAGGAAGATAAACAGATTCCAGAGGTGTGGAACCCTTCAAGCTTCTTCCACGGAGGCGTGTGACTAGAAATACCAGAGAGGGATCGTGTCTCACCTCTTCCGGGGTATCCTAGGCCACTCTCCTCGCTCTGCGTTCTCGTCTGGAGCAGAGGATCACAAGAGCTTGTACCACACACTCATATGGTTATCCTGAAGGTGGTGGGGTTACGACCTTTTGTACCTTACGTCGTCAAATTTCTGAATCACGTGGCAAAAGCAAGTTCATCATGATTATAAGTGGACACAGTGGGTCAGTAGCCCATTACCAGTCCACCACAACCACTTCTGTCTTTAGCTCATTTACGTGTATAACTGATCTTAGCCCCGTGTTTATACCGTAACTAACCTGTCTGCCATATGAGGTACGTTTAGTGTATAAAGTCTTTTGGCTCCTCCCGTTAGTGTACCCAACTCCCACACAAATGGTATCGTTTCGAATCCTTGCTGTTGGAGGGCATTATGTATATCTGTATATATATATATATATATATATATATATATATATATATATATATATATATATATATATATATATAGGGTTGAGGGTCAAGTCAATTGGGAGGTAAGTTTGAATGGAGAAAAACTGGAGGAAGTAAAGTGTTTTAGATATCTGGGAGTGGATCTGGCAGCGGATGGAACCATGGAAGCGGAAGTGGATCATAGGGTGGGGGAGGGGGCGAAAATCCTGGGAGCCTTGAAGAATGTGTGGAAGTCGAGAACATTATCTCGGAAAGCAAAAATGGGTATGTTTGAAGGAATAGTGGTTCCAACAATGTTGTATGGTTGCGAGGCGTGGGCTATGGATAGAGTTGTGCGCAGGAGGATGGATGTGCTGGAAGTGAGATGTTTGAGGACAATGTGTGGCGTGAGGTGGTTTGATCGAGTAAGTAACGTAAGGGTAAGAGAGATATGTGGAAATAAAAAGAGCGTGGTTGAGAGAGCAGAAGAGGGTGTTTTGAAATGGTTTGGGCACATGGAGAGAATGAGTGAGGAAAGATTGACCAAGAGGATATATGTGTCGGAGGTGGAGGGAACGAGGAGAAGTGGGAGACCAAATTGGAGGTGGAAAGATGGAGTGAAAAAGATTTTGTGTGATCGGGGCCTGAACATGCAGGAGGGTGAAAGGAGGGCAAGGAACAGAGTGAATTGGATCGATGTGGTATACCGGGGTTGACGTGCTGCTAGTGGATTGAATCAGGGCATGTGAAGCGTTTGGAGTAAACCATGGAAAGCTGTGTAGGTATGTATATTTGCGTGTGTGGACGTATGTATATACATGTGTATGGGGGTGGGTTGGGCCATTTCTTTCGTCCGTTTCCTTGCGCTACCTCGCAAACGCGGGAGACAGCGACTGAGCCAAAAAAAAAAAAAAATATATTTTTTTTTTTTTTTATATATATATATATATATATATATATATATATATATATATATATATTTATATATATATATATATATATATATATATATATATATATATATATATATATATATATATATATATATATATATATATACCATGTGGACACCGAACTTGCAGCATGGAAGCGTTGCGAAAATCCAGATGTGTATGGGCATACATACGTATGTACGTACACAAGTTAACTGACATGTACGGATCAACGTACCACAGAACACATGCGCATAGACTGCACTACATACAACAACACTCGACACACAAACAATTTTGTCACAAAAAATATATTTTCTAGTGCAAAAAACAGTCTTAATGTTGACAGAAAAACGAAAAATAGGCCAATTATCTCCTGATGGTAATTAGGATGATTATTTGTATGGCAGTATAATGACTGTACATATATATATATATATATATATATATATATATATATATATATATATATATATATATATATATATATATATATATATATATATATACTGGTATGATGTATCCGATGTGTCAATTTGAAGGGCTGTTTCTATGCTCTCCCATCAGTGATATATTCTCATACTTTATCACGCAGTTTTCTCGTGATAGATATTCTAAATTTCTCTTTCTGAATTAAAGATATACGCATATACAATTCCTATGACTGTTTCTACCTTTTTTGCTCGTAACCATTCGAGACTTAGGTTGATCATGTACTTCAGATCTTAGAGAATCAAGAACCAAAAAGATTGATTGACCTAATTGCCTTGTATAAAGTGGTGGACAAGGGACCTACTATACATCTGAAGTCATGTATGATCGCGTGCTGTCTACATTCTCGTCCAGCATTTCCTCTGCGTCTTTGTTTTCATGAATAAAGTCTGTGTTATATGTGCTCCCGCACACAGCCTAGACGTGTGATTAAAGTGATTTATTCTCATCTGGTAAATAGGATTTCTTTCTTTTCCTGTGGCGTATTCATCAGGAGATCGACAACCAAACCTTACTATACGGCTTAACAATGGCGAATATATAAATACTCATGCGACTGGCTCAACGACTTGTGTCTTCTGCAGTCCTATCATCATCAAGAAGGTTAATGATTGTTAAGCTGAAGCCGCTGAAGAAGTAAGGAAACCGGGATGTGGTGACTTACTTCTTAAATCGTTTATAAGTAGATAAGATCAGAGATATTCTTCAGCTTTGGATGTTTCAGTACAACGATGATATATCACTGCCGTTCGTGTCACTAGGAATTCTTGCGAGGTTGTCATCTGCTGCAGAGATGTCATTTGGATATGTGTGAGAGCGACATTGTTCAAGAACTTCCCAGTGAGGAAGCCAAATTTATGACCAAAGTTGTTGACGACGAGCGACGAAGAGCCTGTCTGGTGACCTTGGCTCTTTGTGATTGCGAATATTCTTGATGAAACATCCGCCGGATACCTCATATATATATGCAGTCAGATACACAGTACTGCCACATGAGTCTGTTGATGGAAGCCTAAATATTTCCATAATTCTACAAATTTACAAAAGAGAATTCAAGTAGTTCCGGGGTAAATAGTGCGCATATTTCAGACGCTACGAGCTACATTTAGCATAAATTCATTTTACGCCACCTACATTATTTCTTGTCTTAGTCTGCTGCGGCTTGGAAGATCCTGTATCACCGCCCAGTGTTCGGTGCGATAGACACTTGCTGTCTTAAACTCACTCCTTGGTACTTGTCTTGACCCACATGACACCAGCATCAGCAAGACTCGTAGCATTTACTCCCATTTCTACCCTGAAGACTATCGTCCCAGTGGCAGAGAACTAAACGTTAGGCCAGCCACAGTGAGATCAACAAGATCATCTGCCTCCAACAATGGTCTCCTGGGTAGAGAACCCAAGTTCGCCATCTTAAGTGGCAAGCGGACTTACCGTGCAATATCTTAGCATGGAAGATGGTCAGTCTGGTGTGAGGCTGCACGTGTGTGTGCCGCCTTGGTTGAGACGCATTTGGAGGAGACCCAAGAATACCAAAATGGTGTTGCAAAGTTTAGAGAACAGCAATAAAAGTGCAACTCGTGTACTCCTGGAGCCACACTGGTTTTTTGTTCCCACTGGCTTGGAGAAGACGGAATCTTGGAGAAAGAATATCTTTATCTTCCTTGATAACTTTAGTTCCTGGACTATCGGTTCAGCTGAGGGCAAGAGAGCAGTCAGCATTATATTTCAGTGCCTCATCATTGCTAACCAGCGTGCAAATATGAAAGCTGCATTATCTGTTCGGATCCCTTCTTCACTGAAGTGGGGACCCTTGAGCTTGGGGTCAAGGCTCTTTGTGTATTGTATAATATTGCCATCATTCATTTCCAGCGCCTCTTTATGAAGGTTCTGCTGCTTCACAGGAGCAGTGAAATACTGGACTTCTCTGGAGCGAGAAATTCCTCAACAAGACTTCTTTGAGTCTCTTGATAATGATACAGTTTCACTGATGATGATGATGATTTCTTACTTACTCTATAACCACATGCAGGTGGAGCCATATATATATATATATATATATATATATATATATATATATATATATATATATATATATATATATATATATATATATATATTATATGTATATATATGAATGATCCTATCAGTGTTTATACGTAGTCTTGTCATTGATTATCATATCCTATATAATTCTTATCTATGCATCATTTCTCTCATCCTTTTAAGGGGAGAAATCTTTTTAAGGAGAGTGACTAAAGCTGTGAATCAACGCAATTGTACTAGAGTTATAATGATATGTTATAGAGTTAGTATGTAATAGAGTTATAACACTACGTTCCTACACAGTACCCTTAACAGTAATAACGTGTACCATTATTTTTCGTAGCGAACGTAAAACTTGAGTCGTTTTCCTTCGTATCAGTAACCAACGACACTTCCAATTTCACATTTTGTCTCCAGTTATAGCGCACGTAAACTATTTTCGTAACGCTATTCTACCTTTGGTAAAATACCCATTGAAAAACTATGTTTGTCATGTTATTTTGCATTATGACAGGTCTCTGCATCATTGCCACCTAGTCTGGAAGACTGCATTGCCTTAAGGACATACGTTGAGGGTACATGAGAGTGAGCTGAGAGGGGATGTGTGCACCTAAATCAACCCTTGTAAAGTGGTCGGGATTTAGATGTAATTGGTAACGGAGTCACTGAACCGAACAATCCATCAATTCCCTGCTTCTGATTGCAGCGCAGTCTTGAAGATGCAGGAGACCTACATAAGAGAGGTGTGGAATAACAATGATTTAATCATAGAAATAGTATTGATGATAATGATGATTATAGTAATAATCATAATATTCAAACTAACTGGCTATTTCTGTCTATACAGCTCCCATCACGTGTGTTGCTTGGAGGGTATGATTCGACAAGGTATAGTTCACAAAAATGATGATGATAGTAATGATGATGAAAATGATAAATGAGTTTTCGATAAAAGCTCTTTTCTCTGTTCCTTGCTGCTGTTGTTGTTGTTCTTGTTATGTTTCTTCTCTGAGTCACTGAAGCATACACAGGCAAAAGAAAATAATTATACAGAAATAATGCCACAGACTTGAAGCTCCGTCGTGTTAGAGCTGAAATTGAATAACTGAGTAATGACATCGTTTATATAGGAGAGGGTTCACTTCAGCACACTGGATGAAATCTGGTCCATTCATGGGAGTGATCGTGGACTCTGTATAAGCATCAAAGCCAGCCATCCCACGTAAACAGGAAAGGAATTAAAGATGATGGTCCCTGAACGGGTGTTTGATCTTCCACACACTACTGCAGTGTACAATGAACTTCATTTGTCAGTGAAAGCCAATTAATCTTGCCTGTGCAACTTTTTCAGTAGTTAGGGAGTGATTTACTGTGGGTAATATAAACTCAGCGCAAGGTAATTTCTACATTCATGACTTCGTATATTCATGGCCTAATTACGAGCCAATGAAATATCATCAGTATCATCAATGACAGGTGCTGGAATATTTGAACTTGATCAATGGAATTTTGTTGCTAATAATATCCACATTCTTGGATAACATTCATGAATAGTAGTAGTCAAATGTATTGTTCAAAGACGGGTAAAACATGGAATAGGAGAATGTTCATTACGGGGAATACAATAAGCAACACATGACATATGAGGACGATACATGAGCAAACTGATTAATACCATGGGGGATGCAACGCTGTAACCAGGTCATAGACAAGGAAAAAATCTTTTTTCTTATGCAGTATTTTGTACTGTATTGTGTATATATATATATATATATATATATATATATATATATATATATATATATATATATATATATATATATATATATATATATATATATATATATATATATATATATTAATTGTCTGAAGAGCAGCTAATGCTTGACCCAGTAGCGTGAAAGTGTTATATACGTGACACCTCGTATGATGACGGTATAGCCTCGTGTGAAACTCTGACCTGAGCACCAGCTCACAGGCAGGTGGAGTCCCGGCGTCACTTCCCAGGTGTGCACGACACACAAGACGACCTGCATAAGGCCTCGAGGAGGAGTCCTCCTCCTCCTCAGACACACTCCTGGCCATCGATTGGAGATCGTCACGTCTGGACCTCACACTACACCCAAGAAGTGGAAGGTCAAGGTCAGCTCGTCTCCTTTAAGGTCTTGGTGTGTTATGAGATATGCAAGAGCCATGCATCTCCTGCATGATGATGATTTCTGATAGAAAAGCTGTGCTGGTATAAGATATAACAACAACGGTATTGGTACGCTTTAAGAAAGGATATTCTAGTAAGAATAGATCCTGTAGTAGCTCTGTGACATCATGTAACCTCCCCTCTTCCCTCGTCGGCACCCATATAACACATCGTTTCAAAATGTTCATTCAATTGCGCACCCTCCATGTTCCCGTAATGACTGTGTGCAATTTAACGGCACAGCGTAATTTTGAGGTAATTTCAACCTAATACATAAATGGTAATTTCGTTAAATAAGGATTGATTAGGAGGGAAAACCAGATGTAGGTTTCAGTTCTGGTGAGATGAGAGGATCCAATCTCGAATTACATATAGAATGTGCTGTCTTTTCACGGGTTGGGTCCTGTATATTGTGAAATCTCATCACAATAACCTCTGACAATAAGAGTATAAAGCATAGATTGAACCGACAGTAACATACTTAGAGCTCATCAAAAGATTTTCAAGTTTGTGTCTCTGTAATGCAAATGTGATAATCACACACACACACACACACACACACACACACACACACACACACACACACACACACACACCATAAAAGACTGCAATAAGCTGCAAACGACAGCAAATAGCATGTGGATAGATTTCTCTAGACATCTCCCTTAAAGCTGTGTGAGCAGATCTTGTTCCTACTAGACTCAACTCTTCAGAAGAATATCCCATTGGACATTTGAGGACATTTTGAGTAGAAGAAAACGGAAATCGAAGGTTTAATAACTGGCAGTTAGTAAGAGAGTGTCCTCATCACCTCCGTGACGCGACCATCCTTTGTTCCGTTTTCGGATCTGTTTGCAGTGAAGAGTACGGAGAACAATGGTCCTTTGTGCCTCGGTCTAGTGATTACTGCCACTCATACCCAGCTGCCTACAGTCCCGATCATCGCCACCGTCTTTACAGAAACTCTGCCTCCAGGACACGTTCGTTGTAGATGACGTTAGGGTAGTGCGATACACCGGTACAGCGTGTCATTATTGCTGCTTCGAAGCCGTCCAGAGTTATCGACGCAGACGTATAATCAGTAAACCGTACGACGGAGGTTTGCCGGCCGCCTACGCCCTCAACTTCTTGAAGAATGACAGTCTTATGTCTAGATACAAAATGAGCAATACACAGCGCAGAAAAAGACAGAAAAAAAAGGCAAAAAAAAATCATAGTTAAACAAAAATGTATGATTTTCTTTTGGAGATAAAAGTTCCAGTGTTGCTGGAGGGGAGGAGCAGCTCCTGGAAAGTCGTACTCAAGGTTTACTCGTCCCATGGTCATTCCAGTGATCTTATATGACCTCTTATGTAGCTACGTAGAGAAAATGATTTGTTCACTGAGCTGGTTGACGTCATGGTAATCTAAATGAAGAAAAAACTACGAGAGGAACTACTTATATCCAGATGATATTAACATCTTGTTGCCCCTGTTGGCAAGAGCATAGATACAGCCACCAGCGTCATCCTATAGCATATTTCGCTGTTTTAAATGTTGCACTTTTTCTCTATACATTTGCCCTGGGGAGGGACACATATAAGGTGCCACCACGAGTGATAGGAAAGACAGGAGACATGTGCCCAGCACCAGTTATAGTGGAGTTGAGTCCACAACTTGAGATGGACATCTGTCTTCCTTCAGTAATAGTAGAATTGGGTCCAGTGCCTGGGACGAGATAGTCGTGTCCACCACCATCAGTAACAGGATAGTCGTGTTGAACACCGAGGAGGAACACTTATTACTCTCCAGTGGTGAGGGTAGTTATCTAAGACTCATTAAGAGTTCTAACCTACGCTAATGTAATCAGATGGTACACTGCCACACTTTGGAATCTCTTATTTGTATTTCCTCTTTTGAACTATACATCTATTTCCCCCATCTATTTCCCCCATTTTCAATTAGGACACAACTTACCAACTAAACCCAATTAAGATAACGTAATGTTCACCTTTTTTTTTCCGGCCACAGAAACCTGTACCATGATCTTTCTGTAATTACTACCTGTTCTAATACAGAAATGACTCCATACACCCCAAACGTTCCTAGAACAACGTCATCAAAGCCGGTACATTAATCACCACATCATGTCAGTCTAACCATCAAGTAAGTAAAAATCCGCAGAATATTTCTTTTACAAATGAACACAACTGAGGCCGTAGCGAAGATAAGAGGATTGAGCTAATTTCAGCTAAAAAGATGTGGGCGAGTTTCTCATTTTGCTGTGAGTGGCTTATGGAACTCACTTCCCCCTGGCCTTGGTGTGGTCATTACAGGCGAGGTAGGTATAATTGTTACAGGGGTGATAGACGTCGTCATTAATTGGTCGGAGGGTGTGGTCATTATAGAGGCGCCTTGTGTGGTCATTATAGAGGTGCCTTGTGCGGTCATTACAAGAGTACCAGGTGTAGTGATTACGAAGACGATAGTTGTCTATAACGAAGTGGGTGGCAGGGAGTGGCAGGGGGTGGCAAAGTGTGTTATTTGTTCAGTGGGGCGACTGATGTGGTTCAGTACTGTCAGGAGAAGTGTTGTCATCATCTGTAATTACCAGGCGGTTGTGGTCGTCACAAGGGTTGTAGTTGGTGTTAATGAAACTATGGCAATTTGGTCGTTATCAATGTGGCTGATGTGGGTCATTACAGAGCCGCGAGTTATAGTCATAACAATAACAGCAGGTGTGGATGACTGATCCCCCAGTGTCCAATGATACATCCACTCACCCTGGTACAGTAGAACTAGAGAGGTTCTTGTTGCACAGGTTATTGACTTAGATATTTGCATGTTTATTGATTCATCTGATACACTGATATTGAAAATGTCTACCAATCCCTTAATCCTGAGCTACACTTTGACACAGACCAATGATTCAGCTACGCTCAAGCAGTTTTTAAGATAGTCTTTTGACAAAGATGATACAAAACTAACAATCTATAGTTGTTGCCTGGCAACTCTTAAAAACTAAGCTAGACTTTGACATAGATGACATAAGATTTAGAATCTAACCGTTATCTAGCAATGCTTAAAACATAAGTTATACTTTTAACACAGGTATGAAATTAACAATCTTGCATGACGATTCTTAAATCCTAAATTAGAATTTTAGCGCAGATGGTGTAAGATTAACAATATCAAGCTGTTGCCTGGCAAGTCTTAAAACTTAAGCTAAACTTCTTGCACAGTACAACACTAACATTCTATAGCAGTTTTCTAGCAATTCCTAAAACCTTTCAACACAGATGGTATAGAATTATCAGTCTAGCTGTTGCCTAACAATTTTTGAAAGATTAAGCAAGTCTTTGAAGCGGAGCTCTGCTACTACCTGAAGATATCATGACTTCATGATCTACAGCTACTACACCAGATAGCAGAAAGCTACGTAGTACCAGCTACACATAATCAAACACGAGTATTAGAATTACCTCATCAGTGTGACGGATCCTGTATTGCTGAATGTATCTGCTGCATAAACTAGAATTCAGATCCACTTACAGTACAGCAGCAGATGACATGCACTTGATAAAGCCTCTGTTATACAATTAACAGATGAATAGATCTCATTGAAATCTCTTTTGCTGATGCGCTACCCTCCGTGCACTGAGGTATGCCTCCAACACAAGCAGAACTAGAATTGCTTTGATGAAAGCGACTCACACAAAAATTTCCTAGAGTTCATAATTGATCTATGATTGTTCGAGTGGTGTCGGTACACACATCTGGCCATTAGGAGAGATTTGATTGTCCTTTGTCCTGTTTTTGTCAGTTTCTTTGTGAACAATATAACTGAATAATGGAAGAAGTCAGCAAAATCTGATGTATCAGGAAGTTTGACTTTAGAATCAGTGATTGTTTTGAGTACTCTGCTCTGCGAGGTTTGCAGCTTTGTAATAATTGATTTTGAAAAGGGTGGTTTGGTCAGGCAGGTGAGGCGTAGTTTAGGGTGGAGAGGATGTTCTGGGATTCTTTTTCTCGTCGGAAACTAGTGTTAACAGGTGTGCTGAGTGCAACTAATTTGTGTATGGCCTTTGTGTTGATGTTTGTGTTGTGTGTAGGAAGTGAATGTCATGTGTGAGGGAGTCACTTGCTAACAGCTGCCAGGTATGGTTGGAGTTTCGATGAGTGGGAATGGTCATTGGGTGGTACGGATTTAAGGCTAAGAGAGGGATGGTGGACTTCTAGGACGATACAGACATTCTATTTCAAACGGGCTAATGTTCTAACTGTATGTTCTAATTGCATGTCTGTTGCCACTAGGCTGGTGCCATTCACCTCGGCATATAAACAGGTTGAGAAAGCTGGCAGGGAAATTGTGGCTACAGATAGTACTCCTTACCGACATCGACTAAAACCTTATAGTTGTGAGCTGCTATCAAAACCCACAAATCAGCCAAGGTTATCATGTCACAACACTTCTGCTGCTCAGCACATTATAGCAAGCGCCAGTGTATCGTTTACTGAAACTGTTGTGTGACTCGGAATCGCGCGCATCACAAAAAAAATGTTCGCCACATTGGACATGGTAAACGTACCTTGGGCAACGAGTCATCAACCTCTTGAGCCAGAGAGCACCGAAACAACACCATTAGCGGAGCATAATATGGTCTCTACTGTGGACGATATAAAGGGAAACTGCCATAACATCTCATCATGTACGAACAAACATCGCCTACAAGGCTTGTAAGCTGTCCACAGTACACGACAGAGCTCCAACCATCACTATGCAGTCGAACATAGTATTACAGCCTTCCTTGTTTGAGGGACGACCAATGAGACGGCGGCGTGTTAGCCAGCAGCATCCTGTAACGTCACCTATAGCACTCATATAGATCGTAGAAGATCAGCGAGAATTAATCCACTGAGTAAGGTCACGCCACCTGACCCCTTGACCTATAGCCCATCCTAACCTTTGTCAAATTAATCTCCCCCCTTCCATCTCCCAACCCACAAAACACTTGATCTACATATTAGCATTCACCTCTGACTGATATCACAGCTCGCCACGATGTGCACATAGTGTTTTACACATTGTATTTCCAACTGAAATACTTTCAGTTGAAAATGCCTAATGCACAGGCGAAACATTGAGTGTGTAATGAATGACGAGTTAGAGAGATATGAGAAGTCTCTCTTCGTTTCATCTTTCTAAGATAAGAAAGATCTTGTGACACAGAAAATGTGTCTTTCGAATGTGAACATTGCAAGAATGAGGTGGATCTTCATCACACACACACACACACACGCACACACACACACACACACACACACACACACACACATAAATATATATATATATATATATATATATATATATATATATATATATATATATATATATATATATATATATATATATATATACTTCAGAAGAATTCAAAAGAGACTTTATATCCTGGTTTATGTCCTTTGCGTTTGGTAAGGAAACCATTGTTGATCAAGGCTCAGCCACAGCCCCGGGCCAGTCGCAGCCGGGCTTATGAGGATCATACCCAGCCAGATGACCTCATTCGTCTATGAGAGCAGGCAGTGTGTCGGGGCCTTGCTGAGACTTTGTGAGTACAAGCTGTGTGTTGGGATCATGCTGAAGCTTTGTGAGAACAGGCAGTGTTTTAGGGTCAGGCTGAAGCTTTGTGAGAGCATGCAGGGTGTTGGGATCATACTGCAATTTCTCACTCGATTCCGCCATCAGTACTGCATTGTCAGCAAACAACAACTGACCCACTTCCCAGGCCCTCATATCTCCTAAAGACTTAATACTCGCCCCTCTCTCCAAGGCTCTTGCATTTATCTCCCTCGCTACCCCATCCATTAACAAATTTAATATTTATGGTAACATCACACACCCCTGGACTACATTGCGCTCAAGAGCACCCTGAACTGCCTCTAGAACAGACCCACCTTCATCCACTTCACCATCAACTTAAACCAAGACTGTAGTCACGCACATCAGCCTTGCCTCCAACCATGTTCCGCCTCCTCTGCTGGCTCGCTGAACCTCAGCCCAGCCCCCTCTTGAGCTTGTTCAGTCCACCAAGCTTCTCAGGTGTCAGCCTGAAGGATCAACTAAGGTATCCGGATGAGACACGTCAAAGCCAACATCAGTTCATCCAGTTAAATCGTCTCGAAATCCTTCTTAACCTAAAGATTCTAAACCTCCCGCGCACCTGAGCTCAAGAACGTCTACGCAACATTCATTCTTCCTTGCAGTCACCTATGTCACTTGGTCTTCCTTCATATCGCTATTCAAAAAGGGTTTCTAGAACGGGTGCTAAAGCTATATGCAAGATTATCCATCTGCCTCTCTCACACCATTCTTTAAAAGGTACTTAAGAATGGAATCCTTCCAGCTCTTCCTTTTTATCACCTGGACTTCATCCAGCAGTTCGGAAAGACATTTTTGACTATGCTTGCCACCTTAATCTGCCATTGTCAAGGGGTCAAAGCTCAGTAGAAGCCATCTGCCGCTCTTCTGTGCCTTTGTTAAAGGGCCACAGCTCAGTAGGAGCCATCTGACGCTTTTCTGTACCTTTGTCAAGGGGGCACAGCTCAGTAGGAACCATCTGCAGCTCTTCTGTGCCTTTGTCAAGGGGCCATAGCTCAGTAGGAACCATCTGCAGCTCTTCTGTGCCTTTGTCAAGGGGCCATAGCTCAGTAGGAACCATCTGCAGCTCTTCTGTGCCTTTGTCAAAGGGCCACAGCTCAGTAGGAACCATCTCCAGCTCTTCTGTGCCTTTGTCAAGGGGTCACAGGAGCTCAGTAGGAGCGACCTGCCGCTCGTACCTCAGGTTATGAGACTAATACTACACCAGATAACCTCGTTCATATCACCCGGCACGCAGCATGCAGGGCACATTCCCCATCTCTCCTCACACATAGTGCTTCTTTTGGCTGACGAGAAATGTGTAGACTCCAAGGGGAAACATACACCGTCATTCACCTACATCTACTTACGTTGCCCTACATGCGCTTATGTGTATGTGAACAAGTTATCAAACTTATACATTTATACACATATATACACAACAACACAAACGCATTGAGCATATATAAGTTTAAAAGGTTGCATGATAGTAGAGACTGTTCAAGAGATGAGGCCCAACTAGTGTAAAACTACCTCCCTCGTACAGAAAGGTGATCACACACACACACACACACACACACACACACACACACACACACACACACACACACACACACGCACACACACACACTCACACTAATGAACAAATGCACATACATCCTCACTAAAAAATATTCGACTTTAACATCCGTTCACTGATTCATTTGTTCATTCACAAACTCATTTTCTCGTCTGATAATACGTTAGTTGCACCGTTAACTTGTGATGAACTGTGATCCAAAATGTCTTCCCCTTTCAAATATATATATATATATATATATATATATATATATATATATATATATATTGGAAAGGATCACAATTTTGCGCGTGATCAAGATATTCCTATGAGTCCACGGGGAACTTTTCGTGTTTCATTTTCCCCGTGGACTCATAGGAATATATATATATCAGGATAAAAGAATCTGTGCAGTTTTTTTCTGTCAGATATGAATGCGGTCGGATGTTGCTTGAAGCGGGAGGGAGAGGTGAAGTGACTGCAATATACTGTGTTGAGCCAACACATCCACCGTCTTGATCAGTTTGCGGTTGCGCTTCCCGGTATCCTTGCATGGCAAACATTTACTCTGAAAGATTGAACCTGATGCATAGGAGGAGTCTGGTTTTTCTTTTGGTTATGAGAATTCTTTCTTTGTCTTGTGGAGCGACTTTTGGATTTCTTGTTGGCATTTAACATTGAGGTCTGTGCTGCAAGTGCTCAGCAGATCTTTGTCTATTTGACTAAGTAAGGTTTTATTTGTCTTAAGTTACAGAGGTTTTCAGGGACGGTTTGACTGCGTGTCACATAGTGCAGAGAGGTAAGCGTGGTGCGTACTGTCAGCCCAGTTCATTGACACAAACAGGCTCAAGGACCCAGAGGGTACTACTCATCTAGAGGGAAAACGCGGAGCAGGGAAAATGCGATGGAATGAATCATGGCACTCAGTAACATGTGAGAAGTTATCAATGGCTATGAAAAGCCAACTCCTTAGGATGCTCAGGGACATCGTTTTCTGTAACAGGAGAGACAGACTAGTGTAAATGTGACGCTCGTTGGTACTGACGGTTTCACAATGTCTGGTATAATTGCAACGTTTCCCACGTGTTTGAGGGATGAAAATTCGTCATAAAGTCTACTACTGTAGCTCCCACGTCTCCCAGCATCTCGTTTGAGATTCATGTCAGGATAATCGACACACTTTGAGCAAGTCTGGTGTGAGAGGGGCTGAGAAAATCAAGCCATTTCATCAAGGTTCTAAACACGGTCGTGATGATAAAGGCCAGCTTGTGAGCGTATGCATAGAAAGTGGATATCATGAGCATTACTAAAGGCTTAAACAAATAAAGAATGAAATGCAGAGGGAACAGGTTCCCACAGGGTAATCCTTATTGAAACTACGGACAGAAAGAACTTAATCTGGGATCAGAAGTGATTACAGCATAAGCTATGCGTTAGACAGTGTATCGCAGTTGTGATTAACACACACCTACACATCATTACATCAAGTAAGAGTAAGGATCACCAACCACTCGTGACCACCATGTGCCTCGGGTCACATCGTCACATTGCAACTTGCAGACTTGAAGATCACTGCTATAGTCTTCATCAACTTTAACATTGCTGTCTAGACTTGGTAACATTGGCACAAAAACTCTCAATATTTTTGAGTGAAATTTTTCCCCTCATTCGTAAAAAGCAAATTCAGAAAAGAATGCGGCATCGAAATTTTGAGCTAATTATTTATTGTATGCGTCAGAGAACCATCTGCTCTAATCATATGACGTTCCTCATAACATTTGCTACACCAGGAAATAGGTTGGTGCTACACCAGTTGGGATTTTGAAAAAGAAACTACGTCAGTGAGTAGTTTCTGTACTTTCCTTTCTTTACGTTGGAGTCGCCAGTCATGGATAAAAGCCTTCATTAAGGCAGGGCTTTAACTGAAATATAGAGAGGATAATGAAAAGGAAAAAGAAGAGACAAGGCAAAGCATTTAATAATTTTGAAGTGAAAAACTCTTTTAGAATGTGCTAGGTCGTAGCTATTGGGAGAGACATCAGATGGTAGGTAGTTTAAGTGTACAGTTTATCCTTAGAGGTGCAATATCTTATAAAAGTGTGTCTCTTACTTATGGATCTTATTCCAGTAATGACCACTGAGTAAGTCATCCATGATTGATGGCAATGTTGTCTTAAAGCTGCAGGTTTATCAAAAATTTCTATCAGTGAAGAGATATCTTTTTGCCCTTATTCCTAGAGAGCCTCGTCATAAACAAAACGAAAATAAAAGTGAATTATGAAGGGAGAGTAAGAGGACAAAAGGGAACGACAGTGAAGAGAGCAGACAGGGCAGTGCTAACAAGCAAATAGGAGGCGGGAGCAAAGACGTAGCGAGTACTGTATTATGATGGACTGTTGAATGTGTTAGAGGATAGGTGGAGGATGTGCTGTGTGTGGGACAAAGTTGCTTACGAAACACAAGGAGCCTGACACCTAGTATCACCCAACACAAGAAACGTCATGCCTAGTACCACACAACAAGCAACCCCAAACCTAGTAACACATAACACCAATGATCCCAAACCCAGTACCATACAAAACCAGTAGGTCTTAACCCAGTACCACACAACACAAGAACCACCCCAGCCAGTACCTCACGGCACTAGGATCAACAGTTCCCAGCACCCAACATTCCCAGTAACGTTTCAGTCTGCGCCCTTCGCTTCCTCATCAATCACCTTATCACCGACAGCTAGAGTAGGGTCACGCTGAAATCACCGTACTTGTTTATTTAGCCCGACACACAAGGCATTACGGGCAAGTGTCGTTTGCACCCGCGCTGTAATCTGCTTGCTGCCTGTATGATGTATTCATTAAGGACGTTCAATTTACGTTTGCGTACTCAATAATTGTAATTAGGTGTTACTGTACTCCGCCTGCATGAGGCTACACCGCGAGTGAAAAGTCATCTTTAGCGAGGCTGTATCACTAAGAGCACAGTCCTATCAAATGGCTATTGATGCTATAGGAGTCCATCATTTCCTCTGTTACTGGAAGTGGCGCAGCCTTGGAGTTACAGGCGCCCTTGAAAAGAGGTCCTGGGTAACGCCAGGACTCTTGTTTAGAAAAGGGAGTCCTGCGGTAATTGTTAAATTAAATTAATATCTATAATTACGGTATCACACGTCATTCTAAACTATCGAGTTAATAGCGGAGTTAATGAAATGAATTTCATCGAAAATGAGCTAACCTTTCATTTAGCGTCCCTGGTCTGCTCTATATTGTCAACAGGCGCAGAGCTATAATGACGCATAGAGGTGAAGAACTGAACCAGATTCATCTAGAGAGTTTTACAGGAAATAATGATTTCAACATTTCCACTGAATGCTGGGACGGTCTGACACCCACAGTAGATCAAAGACGTCTCAACTGGAGGGTTCGGTTATCACCCGTGTGACCTCTGTACCAGGTAAATCATAGACAATTATTTCATCGAAGTCAAAAGATCTGCTACAGTTCAAAGTCAGATTTATGATGACTATTGAGAGATGATCTACATAGTTATAACACACACACACACACACACACACACACACACACACACACACACAAAATCTATAAAGAAAATATGTAAAACACCATATATATATATATATATATATATATATATATATATATATATATGAAGAACAAGCTAAGTGTCTACAGTGAATTAGGAAAGACTTTCATAACAGGCGGGGTTAGCACGTAGTGCTCACCGCATTTATTTGCTTGTTAGATCTCAGGTCTGATTTTGTCGTCACGCACATACGTGCTTGTCAACTTTGGTTTCATCTGGCACTGTTCTTAACCGTCTACTCAACACTGAATTTTAGAATCTACGTGTTTAGTTCATTACGGCTTTTATTTCACCTGAAGGACATTAAAGTCTCCCTATCTTTTTCTCCAAGATTCCATGTTTTTTAAGTCATGTGTTTAGTACGTTCCAACGAATTTTTGGAAATTCACATACTGGCTTGATTTCATGTCGGGACGTCTTCACCACATTTTCATATTTCATATTTTTTAATTTTATCCATTCATTGTTGCCATGCATATGTTATCATGTGTTTTTCTGTGTGTGTATATATATATATATATATATATATATATATATATATATATATATATATATATATATATATATATGTATATATATATATATATATATATATATATATATATATATATATATATATATATATATATATATATATATATATATATATATATATTTACATTAGGCAATACATGTTTTGATGGCTGATGACGTAATAGCAAAGACGTCATTCAGCTCTGCGGGTAAAGATCCGAAGCTTCGAACTTCTTGATTTGTTTTGTTATTCTACAATGTCACGTTTTCATATTATTGTTTTCATTGTATCATACATTATACCAACTTGCATTTTGTAATCTAATACTAGAAGTCTACACTTTAGTATTAGTAAGAGGTGAAGTATACACTCAGTATTAGTATGAAATTTGAAACAACGTTCCTGCTTCCGAACTGAAGATGGTTCGACTCTTATGTGTCAGGTAAGTACTGTGGTGTTGGTCTGTAGCCCACACTCCGAGTACAGGGCGAGCTGTCGGTGAGTTAAGTTGTCTCTCTGAAGTTTTTATTGTTTGACATATATACATATAATAGCGTTTAGCGTCTTGCACCCCGCCACCTCCGCATATCTTTTCTTTTGTGTATTTATGTACACATTTTGTTTCCTGGTTTTAATGCTATTTGGTTAGTTGGTAATTCTTCGCCAATATGTTGTTACTCGATAATTTCTTTATGCCTCTGCTTGATCTACTCCGGCAAGACGTCTCTTTTAAGGAGCTTGGATAACAGTATATAACTATTTGGTGTTATTTAAGGGGTTTAACTTGCATTTTGCCATCGATACCGAAAAGCTGTAACAAGCAATTTCAGTGGCCGTCCGGAATGGTTTATCATCGTGAGTGACTAACCAGAGGAATCTGGTAGTTCCTTAATTTTTGTTTTTGTTTGTGATACTTTGATCAGCTTTGACTCGATACAGTATACAGTCCCATTCTGATCCATATTAATTGCTTCACATAAGTAAAGGACGGTATCTTTGCTTCACGCACAGTATACAGTCCCATTCTGATCCATATTAATTGCTTCACATAAGTAAAGGACGGTATCTTTGCTTCACGCACAGTATACAGTCCCATTCTGATCCATATTAATTGCTTCACATAAGTAAAGGACGGTATCTTTGCTTCACGCATGTGATGGTAGGCTTCTTCACTGTTCACCGTTGTTCTTTCATTGCTCTCGTTAAACCATGTCTTATGCTTATCCTTGTAGAGCATTAATATGTTTTCAGGAGGAAATCAAATTCTTTCACAGAAATATTTAACTAATTTATGTTGTAAGATATATTATGATAATGTATTCCTCGTCAAAATCAAATTCAACTAATACATAATCCTCTCTGAGACCTTGAGTATTTTCTGTGCCTCTCTTTTGTTTCGATAAGTCCTGGAATTTTGATTTTGATGTCCATTTATGATTAAGATTTCGCTCTCCTTCCCTCAATATAGCTTTCCCCGGTTTAGAAGCTTTTGAACAAGTCGTAAGAGATTATCTTAAGAGGTCGTCCCTAAATATATGGCTGAATAACCATTGATTATATTAATGGCAACAAAGACTATCTTATTGAAGGACTTGAGAATGACAGCAAAGTCGTTTCAACGAACGAAGAAGTTGTTCATCTATTGCCCGTCCGACACAGCCAGGCACCTTCATCTTCCTCTGTCGCTCGGATCATATGTCCGTTGGAATTATGATGAATGGGACAGTCGCCGCCACTGTACACGCCAATCCCTCCACAAACATGTAACGCCAGGAACACTAGGATTTGTATAGTTCCTCTAGGGATGTCTGGAGATGTGACTTATGTTCGGGAAACTGTTCGTTGTTGCGTTGCTGTGTCTTCTGGTCTCCTTGGATCATCATTATCATCTTCTACACTTCTCTGTACTAACTTTCTTGCATGCATGGGAAACTTAGATCATATTAATCATGCTGTTGTCTTCTCTGTACTAACTTCCTCGCATGCATGTGAAACCTCAAATAGAAAAATATACATCTTATGAAAAATCTATCGATTTGACTCGTAATCAATAAGTTATAAGGGATAATCTAATACAGATCAGTGTTATTCAATCTTGGTCGATGGATCCTGTAAGCAACTTGAAATAGATTCGGAAAATCTGATCTGCCGCTTAAAGTCTTTCCAATTCGTTTTAAAAGGAAGATAGTGACAAACTATACAAGATTTTAAGGCAACTATTCAGATTCGATATCTGCTCGTTTATCGATTCGGAAGGTATCGTAATTGAACGGTGAACTAAAGCATTTTCAAATTGAATGTAGACTGTATTAGGTGCCCGGCCAAGGACTTGCTACTGTGCGCTATCCATATTACACAGTTGGTCTTAAAAGATGTATTGTGGTCTTTCGGAGCCTTGGGTTTACATCGGATCTCGAAGGGTAGGGATTGGTAATTGACAGGAATGAGGTGGATGTTAACTAGAAAGATTTCCTATTATAACGACATTTGAAGTTAGTGGGAGACAATTTTTCTACCTTAGGAGTGAACATACATCCGATGGGAGACGAGGAAATCTCGAGGAGACAGATCAGTGCAGTGAAAACACGCGTCATTATAGAGCATATTCTCTTCTAAATGATGTATACATAGGTTACTACATCGAGTCGCTCGAGCTGTAGCAACTTCTGTTCAAATAACTCTTGCTGTTATCAAACATTATATTTCCAGCACATCCACCCTCCTCCGCACACTTATTTGTAGCCCATTCTTCACATCCGTATTATATTGTTGGAACCACTACTTTACCATTAAACGGAGCTGAGAGGAATCATTGCTTTGAAGGAGGCAGCACTTTTGATGAGAGGCAAACGGAACTGGGAGTGATCGTGGTGTTGGGTGGGAGGCAGCGTTCTTGGAGGGAGACGGGGCAAACAGAAGTGAGAATGATCGTTCTGTGTCCGGATTCACCTGGATTCATTACAAAACCAAACCGTTCATGTGGGCGTCAGTAAGACACCGTCGTAAGTTTTTGCCGAGTCACATTTTTTCCACACTAGTTTTTATTCGCGCGGTTATAATGTCGCAGTGGCAGGCATTAGATAAGTTTATGTTTAGGAAGATTTTTTTTCATAAAGTGGAAGCTTTTTCATGAAGTATAACCATCTGCTTTATGATATCACGTTACCAAGTTCTCCGGGATAAGTATTGCGTTGAGAATTGCTAATGATCACTGATGGCCCAACAAGATGGATTGCCTCGGTAGGACAAACTGACATGGAGGTCGTTCCACTGTCGCGAGGAACGCATTCAGTGTTTATGAGAGGTACGCAAATACCAGCTGGGATGAAAGTCGCGTATCGATGTCTAGAAGGCAGCAAGCAAGGTTGATAAGGGATACAGCAGTGTCGGTGACACAACAGGAGGGAGGAACTCTGGGAGGAAGACCTGAAGTGAAAAACATGATAGCACATGGTAAGGGAGACAGCAGAGACTGATGGTAAGGGATGTAATGAGGAATGTGAATGAAGGGGAGTGGAGAGGGTAGTCATACAAATGGCATCAGATGGTGGTAATGAGCGGGTCAACAGGAGCAGCAAGAGGTAATGAGGAAGGTACCTTCACTGATGAAGATGGTACCACACAGGTTTTAGGAAAAGTAAATGTGAAGTTTATTGAATTCGAGCAGCTGTTCGGTGGAAAGTTCACAGTTGAGGAATTACTTTATTAGGGGAGGTCATAGTAGTAACTAGTTCATTAATTGCAACACGGCTTGAGATTAAGGTCAAAGTAGATACATCTACGTTTTGGATAAGCACATGAGTGAAGTCTGCTTACATGATACAGGAAGTTTTACAGAGGAAAGTTTATGGTTAGCTAGTGAAGGAAGAAATCTTGGTGATGAGAAAGATAACAGTATGAACTGCAGGCAACAAACAGTTCTGATGTAGGAGATAGAACAATGTCATTGTATGAAAGACAATGGAACGGTGTTGGAGTGAGATGTAGAGATACTGAACTTGTCGAGGGGAAATGGTTTCTTGGCTGGTCATTTCAACTTTAGGCCTATCGACTGTCAGGATCATTATAAACGACAATGTAATTTTCTAACTACTAGTCAAGTTAAGAAAAAGAGTTGACACTTTCTTCAGGTGTTTAACACAATTCTAAGACAATTCTCACTCGTGAAGATATTATCTACATAAGAGACAATAGCAGACAGGAGAGAGACAGATTTCCTGAGTGAAGCTCTGTTGATGGAGACAGCTGAGATGGTGAGGCCAAGAGCAGGTTGCTGACGGCTAATTCTGTTTCTAACAAACTGGAAGTGTCATCCAGATGACAGAAATTGCTTCCTTCCTTTGGTAATTCCACGTACTTCCCCAACAGAAGCGAGTCTTTCTCTTGTGACTTTTACGTCATTTAAGACTGAGAACTTCTGCTCCATACTGGAGTCTTTGCTTTAGAATAAAAAGTAGATGAAGGAGGAGGTAAGCACGGTGGAAAGTAAATTAATTTTGGTACAGACACTTGCAGAGCTGGCAAGTGTTCCACTGGTCTGCGTTGATGAAGATGGAAACAGATAGTCATTTGGCAAAGCAGCAGGAAAAAAAAGCTTAAAGATGAGCCAAAGTGTGTAGGTGAGGGAGACGTTGGAAACAATGATGATTATGGAAACACTATGCAGTACTGTGAGGGACACGACTATGTTGAGGACGGCAGATAAATGCTGGTGGGGAAGGGAGGAAGCAGTGCTAGAGGAAGTGACAACGCTAATAATACAATAACGGCGTCTTTCAAGTGCAGGAAGCGACAAATTGTTGGTGCTAAAGTTAACAAACGAGCAATTTTGATAAGGGTTACACAAGTATTGCACAGATTTATGAAGGGACACTGAAGTATTGCACAGTGAGCGAGTCACTGGTGACGAAAGGAGGAAATAGATGAAAGAGGCACTGTCAGATGGGTAGCTATTTGACAGAGGGTGTTGGAGAGAAGACAGCTTGTAGTTCTTGGGAGGCTAAGCATTACCTTGC
This sequence comes from Panulirus ornatus, assembly GCF_036320965.1. Lineage (NCBI taxonomy): Eukaryota > Metazoa > Arthropoda > Malacostraca > Decapoda > Palinuridae > Panulirus > Panulirus ornatus. Next base: position 38,128,931 of record NC_092224.1, read on the forward strand.
GAGTTATTGCCTGGGTTAAGGCCATTTGTTACACCTCACGACCCTAACATAAAATGAATCGCCATTCTGGCTCGGAGGGGCTTCACATGATGTCTTGTCGTGGGCTTGCGATTTTGAGTTTATTGTTGCAAAGTAATTTGCTCACAATCTTGTTTTACCATTAGATAGTAATACTTGTGTTCCTAGTTTCGTATTGCGCTGATTCTTAAGAAAAATAAGATCTGAAAAAATATGAATTCATTTGTGTGTGCTGAAAAGATCTAGCAATATAAAGCGTTTGTGTGTCTATATGTGCATTCATTTCTCTACCACTTCCCAGAGGTAAGGATAAACAGCTAGGTTATCTTTGAGTCTCGTGTCTTATCCAGAATTCGAACTCGGCCCGTAAGATTGTTAGGTGAAAACGCTAACCACTGCACTACGGAGGTATTGCGTGTATGTATATATACATATCAGGAGATGATCAATAGTTGAAACAAAAGAACAGTAATGTTTTTTATTTATCTTAAACTTGAACAAAGTAAATTTAACAAAGAAACATTGTCCATCTTATTTACTAAAGAATTAGTCGACCATATAGGATCTAATTCTAAGGAATAAGAGTATTGTAAGTGATTTTTGTGCAGAATGCGATTGGAACACTTGAATCTCCTTATAGTAATCCTAAGATATAAGTAGAGTATTTGAATTGTTCATAAAATTAAACTTCTAATAAGTATAGATTAAACAACGAACACCTCTTTAATACATCAAATATAAAGGATTTAAGACGATACGTCAGATATCGCCCTGCTTACACTTAAGGAAATAAAGCCCAGCATTTGTTCATAAGAATAATGAATCCCGATCAAACTTCTCATGGATTCGGACTCTGATTCTATATAACCGAACGTAACTCAACACTTATGCTTTTGCATCTCCAGATTTCAAGCGAAAAATCTTCAATAGATTTAATATGGCTGGAGTTATTTCTTGTTCGGGAAGATTGTAAGCATTTCTCCCCTTGGGAGAGTATGTCACTGAGGTTACTCCGTGGCTATATCACCTCGAAGACCGTAATTAATCGTTTTATATAGTGATAATAAACGATATGGTAAAACATAACATGAAAATAAGATAAAATATCTTAACATGATGAAATATAGTATTAGAGAAAGTACATAAATCTGTATTTATTCCAACGTCAACTGCCGTTGCGTTTCATTCTCGTGTAATTATGCACTAATTTTTATGACGTGTATTCAAAGACTTATCCATCTTAAATATAAAGAATCAAATATATACACCCTCCCAAGAAAGTATCTGACATCCAGGACTGATATTACTATTAATCAACAACTTGCCAACCGAGATTAACATTTGACTTTGCCGCCACTCTGATGCACTTGTAAACTGCACCAGGGTGGCAGCGAATTCAGGTTGTAATCTAAGTCTGCCAGTTGTAGATTACTAGAAACTTCAGGACCGTTGAGGCCGATACTTTTTTGGGAGAGTGTACACATAATCTAATGTTGTTCTTGCTGCACTTCACATGCGAGAACCACAGGCGGTGTCTGGCGCGACACTGGTGCTCTCATGATTGAAGTCCGCTTACTCTGAATTTAGCCAGTCCACACATTCTCCAAATGCGTTCCGACGAACGCATGATCCCGCCTCGTCACTGTTGGTCTCGTGGGCAAAAGAAAAGTCTTCATCCCCATATTGTTCCTGTAGGGAAAAGTAGAGGAGACCGATGACTTGCAATGCATCATAAAAATGAATCGGGGACATCATCTAAACAGATGGCCAAAGTATATACATATATTTATCTTATGTAAATGATTTGGTCTCTTTACCCATTAAATGCTAAGAGATTCTTAGACAAGAGTACAATTAAATGCTAAGAGATTCTTAGACAAGAGTACAATTCAACACTTGTCTCTTGCAGCAAGAAGGTGGAGGATACATATTTCATAGATATGAAAGTTTGTACATGAACGTTGCATCTTGAGAAAGGTCTAATCATACTAAAGTATTACATGTGACCCTATCATTAACGTGCCCTGATAACAGTTGCTATAAGATGTTTAGATAACGTAGTAAAGTGTGAGATGTAGGGTCGAGATAACTCGATTATAATGATAATATTGAAAATGATAATGAACGATTTATTGAATACCAGCAGCTATTCGGCTGAAAACAGTCTTCATATTACAGAACTTCGAGGTCATTGTATTGCCTAGTTAAGTAATCATATGAAAAGTTGAGGGATGATTCATTGGTTGAATATATGGAGGGATAATTCATTATGGTTCACTTTATCAGAACTTAAATTCTTTTTACTAAATGCTATTTTTGACTCTACACAGATTCTTATCCATAACGAACTGTGAGTCTTCCTTTCACTTAAACATTTTGGCAATACTTGTCCACCACAACTGAATATCGCATTTACTCTCCCTCGCAAACTCTTGTTCTAACATTAAGGATCAACTGAATCGCATACATATGAGGAAGAAGGAATAAACTAAAAATAGATATTCTTGATTTGGCCTGTCAGCACCCCTGAAACTTGAACACTACGTAGTGTAATCTCTATCGCACTAGGGAAATGAATCGTACTACAGATTATTTGTATATAACGCATATTCATCAACTAAATGCGTATCATTTGAAAAGTGACTTATTCTGGGTCTGCTGAGTATGATTTTAGTAACTAGATGCGATTCGGCATTTTGATGAAAGGTCTGTGGGGCCTGGCTGTGGATAGGATGCTGTGTTTTCGACGCATTACACGTGACGGCTAGAAAATGGATGAGAGGATGTGACCTCTCTTCGTCTATTCCTAGTACTATTTCGCTGACGTGCAAGCAACGATCAAGAATGGATGATAATGGGGAGGCTGCGTCATCATGGTTGACGTAACTTGGGTTTTAAACTCTGTATGGTAGTACTGGATTCTAATCCATTGTAATATGCCTCTCCGTGTATTACTCTATCGTATTAATTGTTTTTGGGAAGGGGGAAAGGGATTATGGAAATTTTTATGCAGCAAAGGATCGTTAGAAAAGGAGAAATTCAAGTCGTTTATTCTTGAACATACCGATGGTACTGCTGTCAGCCATACTAACTGGTACATTGTACCATATATCCACAGTCCTGGAGGAGAGAGAGTACTTCGCCTCATTCGAGTATTTGGGTAAATACATTTCTTGACTACGTTCTTTGCATTTCTCTGACAGGTCACCATTCACATACTGCATCCCTCGCCCTCGCCCCGGTGTCACTGACGAAGTGCCTTACATAAGCATGACTTACTAGGATGGAGAGGTATCCACTGCTCCAGTTATCACACTGGACGCTTGCGGCGCCGTCGGGCGAGCTGGGGACGCACACGCACCGTTTCCGCTCCTGCGGGAGGGCTGTCACCGCCATTCGCTTGCCAAAGACAATGGCCAACTTCTCCAGTTTCTTCTTCATTTTCCCTGATGAATGCTTCCTCGTCATGAGGGGCACGGAGGTAAAGATTGTGCCTGTAAGATTAGTCAATAAATGATTTACATATGAACAGTTCTGAGTGAAAAAGTATAGCATAAATTACTGTATAAATTGCTACAAATCTTGTCGTAAAATTGGGGGAAAACATCATTTTCATGGGATTGGGCAAAACCCATTTTTCCTTTACTTGTGTTGGGTCCATGAATGAAGATCTGCAGTGTTATGTTAATCATCTTTAGAACCTTATCCAGAGTGAATACAAGATTTTCAATTTCATATTTCATGAGGGGTTACCACTTAATTGAAATCATTAACAGCAGTAAATAGGTATATAGGAATATCCTTCAGATCACCATTAAACCTTGGCTATTTAGTAAAAGAAATGCATCCCATTTTCAAACGAGAGAAAATGTAGTAACATGACTGATATGGCTTGTCTTTGAGAGTAGGGTACAAAACATCTCCAGTATCAACCAGTAACATAATAGCACAATTGAAATGTCTGTGTCAATGTGTATATGATATAATTGATGTAACTTTCTGTATATATTTTAACTGTTTACTTTATACCGTAACTTTTTTATCTACAGTCATCAACCTGGAATGAAAAAAGTGCCATAATCATGACCATCTTGGATGAAGAGAGAAACTAACAGTATGGGAAAAAATGAAGGAAAAATCAATATGACTTCATGAAGTGTTAACAAAAATGAGTCTTGAAGGCAGAAAAGGTATATGAAGAGGAAGACGAAGGAATGAAGAGAATTTCCCAGCTTATACGTCAAGGTAGACTTTGACATTGAAGGTAAATGTTATGAAGCAAACATACATTGCTGAGAAAAAATCTAAAATTAATCTAGGGTTTTGTGAAAAAACAAAATGGTCATTACTCAATCTTTGTGAAACGTTTGTTATCTATATGAAGGATGTTGAAAGGTATGTATCATCAACTAGGCATGTGAAGAGGGAGAAGACAAACGGAGAAATGCGGAAGAGACATTATAACAGTTAAAGGAACGGACACAAACTCTGTAAAAGAGATAGACACTGGGTAGCATTTGAAAGATACAAGGCCATAAATGACTATATCAAGACAAGATGGTAGGAACATCAGATAAGGGAAAAACAGTTCACAAGTCAACAGAAATATAATGGTAAATGACCAGAATTTTAGATAATATGAACAGTTGCTATTACAGAAGAGGTTACAATGTGAACGCAATACGATGTTTTGAAGTGTATTTACCACCAAGACAAAGATATCATTACTGCCAACCAAGGAAAGGTAAATTACCTTGGAAATCTGAAAGAAATCGAGTGGAGGCCTACAGGCTCACGTGGCATAGAGCCCAATGAATAGTTAGACATGTGACCTAAACTTCTAACTGGTCAGAAATTGTCAGATTTGGTTAATCTGTGAGGGACAGTACAATCCATTGGCTGCTGGCGGAAGGCCATACACACAGTCGATCGAGATTTAGGAGCATATATGAGGAAAACACCTTAATCCCTTCCTGAAGGAGGGTCTGAGAGGATGACGAATCGTCTGCAGTACTTACCATTATTCTCGAGGGCGAGTGGGGCGCAGTAGGCAAGTTTGTTCTTGGGCACTGTGACTTGTCCTCTGATGACTGGGTCCCCAGTGAGACTCCCGGGTCTTCCGCGATTCCTAGCGTCCTTCAGCGTGTAGGCGTTCTCACTGTCAATACCTGCAAGGCGTGAGATAAACGGGACCATCAACTAACGCTGGCACACGTGGCAGTAAAACATATCCACTTTATGAGAGGTTAAAGTAAAGGAGCAAACAGCAAGTGAAGTTATGGGAGCAACATGAGTAAGATAAGGATTGGGCTTGAGAGGTGTTAATCGCATATTTACCTTCGCTGCTATGAGGAAATGATAATAAAAGTGATGGAAATATTTTATGAATAATTCTAATGCCAAATAAGTTAATAAAATCAATTTTTGAAGGTTACAAGCCAAAAAAATGGTGTGATGGAACGTATATGATTGATAGGTCAACCTGATTAAAGGCATCATTACTAAGACCAGGGTTGATCATAACTTCCAACACAATCTTGAATACCATTTGTTAACTTCAAACATCACAGTACATGACTGAAATTACTCATGTCCTTTATTGCGTTAATGTTACGTAGCTGTGTTACAGGACATGAACTCTGGAATCGTGGATTCACAATCATACAAATGAATTCTCATTATTCAAGACGTGGCTTTTCAAACAAGAGGGAAATATCTTGCCTTGAATCTTCTTCTGTTCCTTGGGTTTAGGGATATCGAAGAGTTCCAGGTTGAATACATGTAGGGTGATGGAATACTCCAGCAGAATATGGTACATGGTGCTGTATTCCATCTGTAACCAAACATCAGTATTACTCCTCTGCAACACGCATACACAGGAACACCTTCTCTTCAAGAAATGCTGTGTCTGGAACCAATTCTTGGTAGATTAGGTGACATTCATTACACATGATATATTCATTTCAAGAATTGCCAAAACTCGAGCGAATCTTGCTAGTTGGGATATTATGACTCTGGCTCTGGACTACAGCTGAGGAGAAGAATGTGTCACTAAATCATCCACATCAGAAAACTAGAGAATAAGATGGAGATGAATACACATATCAAATTAGGAGTCACGCTTGAAATAGATATCATTTATATAACTTTAACTAATGAGTTTTAATCCAAAAACTTTAAGTGCACGGTATCTATTTCTATTTTCTAATAGTTTTAAGCTGATATCAGCAATATTTCAAAGTGTTAAGTTTGCCTTTTATCTCTTAAATCATGCATTTTCAGCCTGAAAATCTTGTAAAAGATTGATTCGTATATGTATCTATGTATGTATTCAAAGTTCTATTGATTGTTTCAGGGTAGCTACTCTCGAGGCGGAGTGTGGAAGTGCTCACGGAGGGAACGGTGGGGCTGCAGGACGTGCAGGGGAAGAGGATGAAGGTCACACTGACGCCGGCACGGAAGTTGAGGCCAGCAGCGAAGGTCAGGGCGTCGAAGGCGTCGAAGACGCTCACCATCTCTACCCTGTTCTCCGTCAGGTTCCCTGTTAAACACACACACTCAAGACAATGTAAAGCCCTTTAGTTATATGTATTGAATATATACTATAAGCGTTACACATATATATCATCTTTATAGAAAGAATATCTAAATGGCTAGTTGCACGTTTCGAACAATAATAATTTCATTATATCAAGGTTCTGTAAATCATTAGTATTATCCAATGGTTGTCATGGTCTATTTATATGATATGATCAAAGCTGTGTAGTATCGCTGAAAATGGAGGATTGAGAGGAAAGAATTGCTTTAATCTTTCATTAGCCATACCAGCTAGAGATCAAAGTATATTTCACTTACAGGCAAACTTGTATGAAATCATTACACTTCATCGTTTAGCTAGTATCATTATTATCCAGTGGGCGTTTCTGAAAAAATCATCTGTAAAACAGAACTGGAAATAGTTGTTAAGTTTGGATGGTCCCACTGGCTATCATGTTTAAAGCAGTGTGGACACTATTTCTCATAGTAGACATGAGTTGGGGATACGTATGAATGAGCTGTGAAGCTTTATAGACTTGACTGATCCAAAATAGGATGAGAAAAGGTAGTGGACTGCAAAGAGGATAAGGAATGATAGGTGTTTGTTGTATCAGTAAATCGTGATTGTGTATATTCAAACTATAGAAGTTCTATCATCATCATCAGGGTCAAATGGATGTCACGACTGCGATACCTCAGAGGATGAAGGAATGTGGTACTGTGGTGAGAACGCAACATACTCTCAACATATCATGTTCCAAAAAGAACAAGTAGAACAAACAGTCTTTAACTATGCAGAACGTGGCCCATAACTTGGCGTCATGTGAACGCGGCAACCTCCTGTTGCCTAACGGTAGAAGCTTCAGAGAGATGACAGGTATTTCTGATGATTAGGGAACTTATCTAACGGGACTAATACCATGGAAAATATCATTAGCCCTTATTAAGTATGCGTATAACTGCAGTTGTTTTTCTGTATAGATTGACGTGAATTATTGATGCGTGAAGCGATTAACAACGGGATTCTAATACATATTGATATTCTGCGAAAATGTTTTACAAACATTGCACTGATCTAGCTATGTGTGTATGGTAACGGTTTGTGAGCTTTATTAACAACGGGATTCTAATACATATTGATATTCTGCGAAAATGTTTTACAAACATTGCACTGATCTAGCTATGTGTGTATGGTAACGGTTTGTGAGCTTTATAGTCCATACATTGAGTAAATGATACCGGGCAGTCGGATTGCATGATTATTAGACGATTATGGTTTGGTGGAACAGAAGTAGTAACCGAAAGAGGAGGCCAGGTGGATGATTCCACCTGGCATGTCAAGTTCGTGGACGACTCTGTGTTCACTTGAGTAAATGGGATTCATTTTCTTTGTTTTCACATACAAGTACAGATAACCACTAGAGATTCTAGCCTTCTTGTCTTTCTGCGAGTTTGTTTGCTTCCCTCAACTAGACCAGGGGTTCTTAACCTTTTTATGTATTTGTTGGAGACATCCGCAGCGTCTGTGGCGTATATACAATAGTATGTCTGGTCTGAAATCACAATCGAGGACATATTGTACCGCCCAAACCCTTACTAGATACAGAACTATTGATTTTTTTATATATGTGTAATCTATCCTATTATTCATCTATATATCTATTGTTACGTGGCCCACAGGTTAAGACTGGCGACAGTTCTTTGAGTCAACAGCAGACCTTTACCTAACATTCTCGTCACAGTTCTTCGGATTGTGTGTTGTTCCGCTTGGATGAAGAGAGTTTAGCTGAGAGTAAGGTACTACTGCAAAGGCAGGTGTAGAGCGAGAAGGTGCAGTGTTGTGTGAGAGGAGGTGCGGTGTGAGACATTGACACCGAGGGAAAGGAGTGGGTAGGTGTGCTGTGAGTGTCTGTAGGATGTATTAGCACGATGGCCTCTGGCTACAGGTGAGTGAAGACCACTCTCTCTCTCTCTCTCCAGGACTTACTGAAGGGGACGTGATTCAGGGCTCTGTGGATGTTGGCCGCGTCCGTGAAGATTTGATTGTTGACTGTCACTACAGTTGGCTCGGAGAACGGTGGGTCGTCATTGCCGTACACGACCATGGCGTATCTGCGTACATTCATATATATGTAATGAAGTAATCACACTTAGGCGTACGGGACTCGAACCTAGGCCATCGATATGGTAGAGTAAAGAGCTAAAGAGCTCACTCGTGGTGTCTGAGCGGTTTCGCTCATTACTCTATCATCTTGGTGTCCAAGGATCGAGTCCCATGTGTTTCGGTGGTGATTGTTGCCATTTATTACATGCGAACAAAATATTTTGAAATTGTATATTACCCATCCACTGGATCCATTTACATCTATAATTCTCGTAAAAACAAATCACAATGGGAAAGGAAAACTTTGAGGACAGAACATATGTAGACTTGGTTCTCTCAGCAGATTCCAACCTCCCTGTGAACCAGAGATCACTGCCATCGAGAGATACCGGGACACTTACCTCACAAGGCGGATGCCATTCGCCTCGAGCTCCTCATTGACGACACTAATGAAGGTCTCGAAACGATTCACGGGTTTCTTCTCGGTGAGGATCATGTTGCACTCCCCGGCCTCTACGAGGAGGACAACGTCTGTCGACTTCAAGATTTCTTCTTTATCCAGCACTATCGAAGTTCCTTCCTCCAAGGTTCTCGTTACTCCGTCGTCAGTCATGTAGTCGCACCTGAACCGTGAATTCGAAGCAAGTGATTGGAAGATGTCGTGTTGTGTATACACAGAGTATGTCATACTCTTCATATACTGAATTAATACTAAATATTAACATTAACGAAAGGGTGCTATAAATTTGCTTCCTGGAAGTCAGTTATATGAGAAATATACAAAACTGTCTGTTGTGTTGTGCATTTAGGTATTTTCATTGTTGAAAAGAATAAGTGAACAAGTGCTAAACATCAGGTTACCAGGTTAGCTTTGTACTCAGGATAGACGAAAGTTATGACCATATTTCAGATGTGAATAGTGTGGAATCATCACTCGGCTTCGAATTATATGTTTACAACAAGCACTTCTCTCTCATTTTTCCTCAAGGAACACAAATGTTTCCACTGGAAAAACAGACATTCAATGATGTTTGTGCACATATTTATGCTGTAAATTCAACATAAGACTTAATGAAGTATCAAATATATATTGATCATTGTGCTTTAGTTTGAGTATTCTATTGGGAGGTGAGGCCACACTGGGTGTTTAAGGATGCGGTGGGTAGAACTGCTGAGTGACTGACTGAACACAGAAGACTGGGATCTTGACGGGGATGTTGTTGTTGGAGCAAGCCTCCATGTAGGCTGTAGCCGCCTTGCAGGTACTGCGATCGTCGCCTCGATAGTCCACCAGACACATGTGTAGGTAGGGAGTAGGGTCGATCTGCAAAGAGGGTGTATCACACAGGGGTGGCTGTGGTAGGCGTATTGAATGGGTCCATAAAGGGAAGGTGCCATTGGCCGGGGGTATGATGAGCCTCTGACATGATGATCCGAGTTAACGTCACAGGTTTACGATTTGATTTAAAGCGGGTACATGTAGGGGGTATGTCCAATCTGCGAAGGAGGGTGCATCATTTGCAGGAGGCAAATTATATGAGACTTCACTGAAAGGAAGGTACGATACACTGAGGAGGTATGGTGGCCTCTGACATGAAGAACTGAATTAACTTTTTTTACAGGATTGTAATGATACTGGAATTGGATACCTGGCGAACGTTTGACACGATAAAACACATGTTAAAACCTTCGAATCCTAAAAACAGAAAACTAGAGATGGAGGAACTGAACAAAGGAGGCAACACTCGGGAATGTTCAAGGCTGATGATCATTCCTTAGGAAGAACTCCTTAGAAATAAAAGTATGTGACAGACATTAACAAAAGTGTCATAAACAGATACCATAAAGGGGACTGTTTCAGGCGGACCATTTATGTACAACCTGTGGTTTCCTGACTAGTGTATCACAGATCCTCATTGGGATGTGATCCTTCTATCACTTTAGGTGTGTGTAGATTGATGTATAGCCATAATGAATACAAATCGATGTCGTCTTTGGTCATGCTAACTATTCGTGCTGTTAGGTCGTTTATGCTCACTATTCATGCAGCTATAGGTCGTCTATACTCGCTATCCCTCCAGTTTTAAGTAATTCACACTCTCTTCTCGTGTTGTCTTAGGCTAATCATATCCAGTACGTGCTTGTTCCCTGTCATCTATCTCCGCCACACGTGCAATCTCACGCCATTCATCTCGGCTACCTCTAGTATTTCGTATAAGTTTTACTATAAAGTCATTTGATATACTATACCAGGATATATATCCCTAATGTCAACACTTGCATCAACTCTTTATACCATTTTCGTCTACAAAGAACCCATGATTACTTATTCTTTCACGTGCACTGATATCTACGAGAAAAAGTGACATACTTTCCCTTTTACATTCATTTATCATTTCCTTCATACATTCTACATATCATTCTTCCCTCCCTTTTCCACCAGGCATTATCAGGAATCTTCTTGAACTTCCAAAGTAACGTGATCAATCATAGTTACGTCGAGTGCATATACTTTTTACTATAACACATCCCAAGCACGCACCTTCCGATGTAACTGATATTTCTCACTAAAGCCGACTTCCCAACATCCATTTCTAGTTCACCTATAGCACTTATGGATTATGGACTACTAATGATGACAAATGGCTTCCCTGATCTAGCAATACCATCAACTCACGAGTTTCAAGATGAGAGTTCGAATTGAGGAAGGACTGCATGTTCTTGATGGACTTGCATGTTCCATGTATTGCAGTCAACCATGTGGCACACGGTCCGTGAAAACAATAGCTACAAAGAGATTTTGTGGTCCAGGAATGATAATGGAGTTTGTGACTGGTCATAACACCTTCCTAATATCAACACAACTCATCTGATCATGACCTATGGATCCCACTTGCTGCTGGACATACCTGGAAGAAGCAGTGCTTGAAGGGTGAACCTTTAGACTGGAAGAGTTTGGTGCAAGTTTCGATGGGCACCTTGGAGCGGCCTCTGGCAATGTTGCCGATGGACTGACACTGTCGAGGGCTGACTTCCCAAGCGTCGGCCAGCACCCCAGCCACGTCCGTCATGGAGCCGTCAGGCAGTCGGAGGTCATCAGATGGCTCGTTGTTGTAGAGCCCCAGCAACCCTCCTGTGTTGTCGAAGTTGACACCTGTGTGGTGAAGAGGTGCGGACTGTAGTAGGGTTATAGACGTCTACAGCAGGACCCTATTGTAATGATGTAAGCGGCCTGATTGTAATATCATATGCCACTTAATTCTACGCCTCTCTCTCTCTCTCTCTCTCTCTCTCTCTCTCTCTCTCTCTCTCTCTCTCTCTCTCTCATACATACATATTTGATAGTGTGTAATGACTGAGTAGAATCGTGAACTATAGTGTTGATTACATTTAATCTTTCTGCATTTCTCGTACCATAACGCATTAGTAATATGAATAGTAATTCTATGTGTTGTTGTCAGCACAATAAATCACACTGTCGTCACCGAATATAAATATGCTTATAGATTTCTAAGTGTGGGAGACGGACTAGCCATTTTGCTAACGTCAATGATGTTATCATTCTTGATCGGGTTCAAGAATATATTGTTTATCCTCACCATGCCAATGAATGAAACTTATTATGGTTGGCTTCATATAATACAAAAGGAATACCAAATAAATATCAATAGAAGTGGAATATCATATGAATCTTTTCAAGGAATTCTAATGCATTGTTACATATCATTTGTCGACCTAACTATCATAGGACTTTGTATATCTGAGTTGTATCTCTGAACAAACCATTTTTCTTCACGAAGGACCAGAAGTAGATTTCATATAGACTCTCCCTCCTAAAAATAGGATTCATTTGTGATTAGATTACAAAGAAAATGTATTTTTTTCTAGTTTTCATCACTTTTTATAGCGTTATTCTCTAAAAAAAAAAGTAGAGAGGAACTCCAAGACCTTAATTTTGTTGAAATGATTCACGGACGTACAGACGTGTAGGTGAACAGTACCGTGAAGAGATATGGAGACGACGTCGTGTGCCACGTTCCACGTGACGAGGTTGTAGCTGGTCTGGACGACGACCTTGTGTAGCCAGCGGTGGACTGTGGCAGACGGGAGGCCGATCGGCAGCTCTGTAGACCGCCCGTCCACCGTCACCTGACGACAGAAGAATAGTCACATTTTCTCTCCCACAGGAAAACGTGTTAATGTTGTTTACATTATATTTTCACAATTGCATGATTTATATGATTCAGGCACACACAGATACACACAGACATTGACAGACAGACACTTATGTTTGCTCTAGCTTACCCTAAAGTCTGCTCCTAGTTCTATGATATTGCCGTCAACGTAGACGATGATGGTGCGGGAGGAGTGGCTGTGGTAGTTGACGGCGATCGCCCACCGACTCCCCACCATATCGGCCGCCAGCAGGTGTTGGCACCGTCCTTTGAACTCGAGGTGACGCCCGTCGAAGGTCATGAAGTGCTGCTCGCCAATCATGTATCCCGTCACTGCCATACAAAGCCTCAGTTATTAACGGTTACGAAACTACCACAAAGTCGTCCAATATCCATCATTAACCCCACTAAAGACGTGACTTAGATCCTGTTCACTCTATCAGAAGATGAATTAAGAATATCCACAACTCTGTCTGTAAGCAGAATACAATCTTGAACTTTAATGGCCTAATTAAGGAAACATACAACGTGATAATCCAATAGAAGGTTTAAAGTCTCGCTGTATATTGCCCTGACATCTGTGGAAAACACACTACTGTAACTACCTACTGCTACAGTAACATTCAAGTATGATTCCCAGCTGCGTCGGGAGGCAAGAAGGGTGAGAGAGAGAGAGAGACTGACCGGGGAAGGGAGGGATCCACGTTGAGGGTCTGAAGTTGAGGTTCAGGTGCTTATACCAGGTGTCCAGGATGCTCACGTTGGAGGAGGAGAAGATGGCCTCTCTCACCCACTGGATGTTCTTGTACTCCGGCAGATCCTGTCCCACACAACAATGAGAGAGGTCACTCAACACTGCCCCCAGCTATCCCACCCTTGAGACATTCATGTTTTATACCTACTTGAGTACACTGATAGAATTACTTAGTCATTGGAGAATTAAAACTTAGTATTGACCTAAGTTTTCCTCTAATGTTAAGTTCATCGACAGAATTCATTGCATAACTTGGTTCTTGACTGATGCATAAATATGTATGTAATTCATGAGCAAACTTGTGTTCGCTAATGAACTGCATATTTCAACGTGCCAAGACACAATTTATGCAGTGAAGTTTATCGATGGACTTCACTAGAGACGAACTTAAGTCCAATAGTGAGTTTTTATCCACCCGATGCCTTTGTAAGTCTATCATCGTAGATTGTATTTAAGATATAGTTATCTATACATTTAACATTCAGTGCGGGAACAAACTTGATGAAATATACCTCTCAAGTTAAAAACTATCACTGGTGCTGGACAAGTAAATATCCATTTCATCGAACTATGACCTCTAACTGAAATACTAGTCTTATGAGGGGCGACTTGAGTCCCATATATAGTGAGAGTGTATGTGGTCTTAGAAGTAACATCTGAAAAGAGTGTTCATAGATATCTATCGGTTGGTGGATGTTGCTTAACGTTGATTGCATGAATGACCCAGGCAGCTGATACGCCTGAAGCCAAACCAGCCAACCAACCATCTGCCTGAGTAGTGCTTCTTTTTCTATGTTCTAATGTGTGACATATGTTTGTTCGTGTTTGTGGTGTATATAGTTTGATATTTCTATTGCTGGAAGAGGATATTCTATACTTGTGGGCTCGAGGAGGATGTTCTATACTCGTGGGCTCTATACTTATAGGATCTTGGAATTAATACTACATCTTCCATAGAACATCCCTATTTTCCTTATTTCCATATATTTCTATCAAACTATAGCATATTCACCTCTTCTGACCTTTCCTCTGCAGTCCCTACCCATGGGAACATGTAGTAATCTTCTTATCATGATCTTACAGAATCTTCTGTCCCTCCGTTGAATATTCTGAGTTCGAAACTCCATTATACATCTGATCTTGTAACAGGAATTGCACTGCTCTGTACTGATGCATCAGTTGCATGTTGTTCATGCGTTGCGTTTTCTCTATCTCCGTTTTCATTTCCTCAACTTGACCATGTTATCAAACTCAGCCTCTGTGTGATCGTATGTTCGTAGTTTCGTAACATATGTGAATTTTTCTATTTCCGCGTCATGTTGCGGGAGATGAAATCTCGTTCTGTATCATCACCTCGGGCTCGGCAACTTGCTGATACAGGAGGGATTCGAAATCATTCTGAAAATGATTAAATCCACAGTTTTCTCTCCTCATATGAAAGCAAGTGTTGGCAGTAAATCTCTTTTCAAAATTCTCCATTATTAGAAATTTACCATCCTGCAGCAGAGGTTGTCTATACTGCCTCCTCCATCGATATGATTTTCATTATATAATTGCTCTGGTTCGTTCAAACTTCCCAGTGGTGTATAAGTTATAAGTATTATTGTGTACTTTTCATGGTCTTACTTTACTTATTGTTTACCGTTTGAAGGGTCCATCCACATGTATCTAAGTTGCTTCTCAAAGATAGTGAGTGCTACGTGCCATTCTCTTTTGTTCCTTGTTCATTCTCTGCTCTCGTGTATCATTTGGGAATGATCACATAAGATCGCATATCCATATCATGTTTCCTATCTGTAGCCTCAGCAGAATTTGGTTTGACATCTTCCATGCAGTCTCTAAACTCCAGCTCACAGGTACATCTTAATCTCTTACCTCAAGTTCATCTGTATTCGTACATCATGTGGATGCTTGATGCATCTCGCCCGTGTGTGATGTATGACCTGGTGAATATTCTCTCCTGTCTCACATGAAGCCTTCTGCTTTTCGTTGGCTTGTAACTCCTTCACCTCATTTTACTCATAGGATGATTTAACATCTTCTTCTACATCTAATAAGGAACACTGCAGTAAATTCTTCATCACAGTCAAGCTTCTTCACCAACCTTCTCATCACCTGGATACCACACAATATTCTGAAACTTACAGCTTCCCAACTTCCTCTTCATCAACTAACTTTTGTTTGCTTTAGCTAATTTGTTGTCTAAAGTCTAGGTGCATATGTGTGTGTGTGTGTGTGTGTGTGTGTGTGTGTGTTAGGTGCAAGGTATTGGATGTTTGCATCTATGTATGTAACCATTTGAGAGTCACTGCTGACATATTAGCCAAATCAAACTCCTTTTCTCTACGTGATCAAACTCATACCAAACATTTTGACTTGCAATACAGCTCTCTAATCTACTTCTATTATAGAGAGATATTTTCCTTAATGTGAGTCGAAAAGGAAAAGGACAAGAGATACTTATGAGAGGACTGACCCGCCAGTTGGGCGTGTGGTCGAAGGCGTGCCAGTCGACTGGTAGTTTCTGCATGAGCTCCACCTCGCCCTCCTGCGGACTGAACTTGAACGACGTCTTGGCCAGGATGTGTCTGCCGAGCAAGGAGAGAGTTGATCATGTGACGAGCAAGGAGAGAGTTGATCATGTGAAGGCAAGGAGGAAGGTGATCATGTGATCTAGGAACGAGCAGGGAGGGATGCGATCATGTGATCTACTGCATTAAACACGAGCTATTTGTAAAGTCTGATCGTGTTAAGCATTGGATTAAGGCATACTATACTCACTTGTGAGGTAGTCGATCCACAGTAAACTCAGCTGTTCATCTTCCCCTCGGTGTTGGTCGATAAATTGGGTACATGGATTAGTCTTAACTAACATAGAAAAAATCATAGAACTGTGCCTCAACCAGTGTGTTTGAGTCATCAGGGAGACCCCCCCCCCATTCACCACGTTAAGCTGCACTATATTTTCTCATATTCTTTATGATGACCGAATTAACATGGGTAAACCATTTCCCATTCAAGGTTATCCCGGGTTCGACGCCGGAATGCGGTTGGCTCCTCAACCTAGCTTGGATCATCTTTATTTACACTATTATCTTCTTCATTACACCCTCATCTTCACTACTAGGGCCATCAGAACTACACCTGCTATGCTAAGAACTTTGACTTAATCACCACACACAAATACGCACACAAAACACCATTATGAAGATATGAAGATACACCTATATATGTACTTAGCAGCGTATAACATTGCTTCAGACTTACTGAACATAGCACTCTAGTATCGAAGATTTCGAGTTGTCTGTCTTCTCATTCAGTCATATCTTATATAATAGTTTCTGCATTTATAGTTTGCATGATTTTTTTCTCATATATGAACATCATCATGATTCATATTCCATGTACCAGAGATACTGCACGTCCACATCCTTCAGCTCTTTGATAACCTTACTGATTCAACTTCTTTCATACATTTAAAATTCTTAGTTTCTTTTTCGTGCTAACCACTGAGGAAAATGCTTATGATATGGGAAAGTTCTGAGTACCTTAAGCTGTTTGTAAGATCTGGGGGTAAAACGTGCTAACTCTATGCATAAGTGTGTTAGTGTGTTGTAGGTAATCAAGACCAGAATTAATAAAACAAATGAAGATTTGCTTGTGGGTTTAGCGATCAAGTGGTAAGACATGACGTTACGTGACACAAACATGGATGTGGGGAGAATATCGGAAGCCAGAAGTGAATTATATCATATCAATATCGCAGAACTAGGATTATATTTAGATATTTCATTGAAAGGATATGCAAAATGCTGGCTTGAACTGCTAGTCTCGGTGCTTCAAATTTTGATGAAAAGGTTCTGATTCTGTGGTCTTTGGGGAGAGGATGCTGTGTAGACTGATTAAATAGGTGGATCAAGAGCATGCTTGGTGTTTAATGGGCAAACCTGTCATTTCTCAAAGCTCGATCTAATCTGCAAAATTAATTTCGTTAACACGACAGCAGATATTGTAGGCAAGATGTCTAATTTATGAACACTGAAGGAGTTAAACAATATTGCCTACGTTATCTATGGGTAAATACCTCGTTCTGGGACTGCAGTGGGTTGTGAGTTTAGAATACCGAGATAGAAATGGGTGGTTAAGGAGATGGAGGAAGTGGAGAATTGGGTCATGAAACGACAAACTGTGATGAACATCCCCATGATGTCCATTCTTCTGATGTAAGAATCAGTGACTTCAATGAACGCAGACATGAAGACAGCGAGGAATGGGAGAGACACTCTTTCTCCTTACTCTTAATAAATCTACCTTTACCGTTGTGGTGTGGCGTGTGGTAAGTGCTTGGCTATGTTGTGTGTGTGTGTGTGTGTGTGTGTGTATGTGTGTGTGTGTGTGTGTGTGTGTGTGTGCGCGCGCGCCTCAGGTGTGCACTTATTGCTTACTTCTGCGAAGCCTGGACGCTGGTCTGGGAGACGATGGTATAACCATGCTCGAGCAGGAAGACCATCGCATCCATCAAATGGCCCCTCATATCCACGTAGCGTACCGTCCATATGACCTGTCATGAGATAATCATATTACCTATACTGTCTAATATATAAAACCTATTGGTAGTCTCTGGCTGTTAAGAAATATAGGATAAGACTAGATACGAATACACATTCCTTATTGTCAAGTTGCTGTTACGACTATGCAAAATTGGGAGACTGCTCTGTAACTCAACTTGAAGGAAAACTCAAGGAATAGAAGTTAAATTAACTGGTACACAGCACAAGCAACACAAAATGTTCCAAAATGATATAGAATTTAATTCTTAATTCTAACTTGATCCACGGTGTGCGGTAAACCCCGCAAAGTAACTGGTGGGTAAGTGTTTACAAGCAATGTTCTCAAGAAATCCCACTATGGAGTGGTCAGTGTGTTGGGAAATATCAAAGAGAAAACCCAGTGGTTACTGGTTTCCAGTGGTGGTGTCAAGGGCAGCTAGTGAAGAGCCATGAAGTCGGTGCTTAAGGTCCAATATCAGACTGAGCAAGATGGGAGTGACCTACCTTGTCGACGGCCACGAGGACGGATTCTCTGAGACGCATGATCGTGCGACTCTGCAGGAGGGTCTCATAAGCCTTCCACAGCTCGTTCATCCAGTCATCCAGGAATGGGGCGACTGTTGAGGAACATAACATCAATACTTAAAGCTTTAGGAAGACAAAATGATAATAACATGAGGTAAAGAAAGGGAGAGGAAAGGATATTCTTCCAAAATAAAAAGGCAAGGTATTTAATGACTTTGAGAAATTCCCTCACAGGGAGAGCCAGCTGGTCCATTCCCTCAGGCCATCAATCTAATATATGAACGGGATGATATTCTGTTATTTCCTACTTGCGTTGGATGGGTCGAGAACCTTCAGCATCTCAAGTACACTCTCGTACATCCTAGACAGCGTGTGACTAATATCTTAAAGTGAACAAAGACATACACTCGAATATTTGCGCTTCTGAAGTATTCATTTGTCACGGGAATGTGATTTGTCAAGCGAGGCCAACGTCTTCATCCACACCGCCACTCCTACACACAACACACCTCCAATGTACATCTGAAGTACCTTCAACAGTTCATTCACTGCGTCTACCCATCACTGCCTCTACCCATCGAGTGATCTCTCAGACTTGTCTATTACAATCTTGCTTTTCACTAGGACCTCCCTTTTGTATACCTATTTACCTAATTCTAAATATTCATTTTTTCATATTTACGCTTTCATTTGAATATGTATAAATATGAATATGTATGAAAAAAAAGATATTTATATAAGTTTATTTTTACGGTTCCACGAAACTGATAACAGTAGTTCAGAATTGCTATCACATTTTCCTCTTGTTTTTCACCAATCTAAACGCTCTGCCCCAGCCCGACCATATAACTGTTGTCCATCACAATAGTGACTTATTGACTTCCTGTCCTCGTCATCATGCGTCAGCAAAAGTTAGACCTAGTTTTAAATGAACAGTTCTGTTTCCGTTTTGCCAAACATTGATTGACACGGAGGATCCTTATTGGCTGCGCGCAGCGGACGAGCTATAAATAAAGGAATTTGGGCAACAGACGGATATATATATATATATATATATATATATATATATATATATATATATATATGGGTCATGTGTGCCTCCCATGAAATATGTTGAAGATATATTATCTCAAAAGTTGTCGTCTAGACATATACCAGTTGTCTTAAGGTTATGTTTATCTCTTGAGATCTAAGCCTATACATACCAAGTCAGCCCATAAGCATTTGGGTGGAGCCTGTATCCTACGTCATTGGCCCTAAAAAAAGAAAACGTGCTGGTACAGGGCTAACGAAAACGTAGATTCTTCTACACTTTGCTCACACAATCTATACCTTTCCTCACAGTATCCATACCTTCCCTCACAGTTTCCTTGCAACGGAGGGTTCAGGGCCTCGTGACGTCACAAGTCAGCCTCCACGGCCGGTTCCATTTTCTGAGTCAGAGTGAAGTGACTTGGTATATTTATATGTAGGCTATGCTCAAGACAATGGTTCCTACTCTCCTCCATCCGTCTACTGAGGACCTGACCTCCACCCATGTGAAGCCAGTCCGATTCACTTCTAGTTGAGGCTAAACCGGTTTACTCTCCTATAAAAAACGACAAATTTCTGTCTTTGTTTATGGTAACCTTTCTTTTTTTTTGGTGCTTCGGTCATGTCATGAAGACAGCAGAGGGCAGAGTTTTATTGCTACAATCACATATGATGTGTATGTTGACAACCACAAGGAGGATGGAACATGAAGATCCCAGCGCTCTCGTGATGATTCACATCCTCAGGGATTCAAAGATAATGAACCAATCCCTAGGAGTGGACGAACAGCTGGGTTTACTGTGGGTTGACTGCCTCATCCAGGATTCGAACCTTTGCGCTCGACCCTGGGCGGCCCGTGAATGCGTCACAGTCAGGAACGCTGATCGTTACACCATGGAGGTCCATGCGGTCAAGATATACGAGGAAGTATTAGGGAGGAGGAGTGAAGATATAGTAGAGCCACAATGAGGAGAATGGCAGTATAGTTTTATAGATAAGGACTTACAGATAAAGTTGAGCCATAGTTTGGAGGATGGCAGTATGGTTATAGGAAAAGAAAAAGAAAAAAGAACGACAGATATGATCTTTGCCATTCGACTAATCATGGAAACGGCTTTGAGGATTTGAAGTTAAGTTGTATATACACTTTATTGTTCTGTAGAGGGTTACTGTTGATCATGTACCAAGATGATAATAATGGAATTACTCGGGAGAATTTAGTCACTATATATATATATATATATATATATATATATATATATATATATATATATATATATATATATATATATATATATATATATATACATATATTCCCCGCGTAAGTAAAGTAGACACACCATGTGGAACAAGATTACTTTGATATGGCCTCTGGTTGTGAAACCAAGTGGTATATTGTGCCCATCACTATTCATAACATACACGAACAAGATCATGAAAAATGTAAACCAATATCAAGAATCAGCAGTCACACCTACTGCATATGCAGATGGTATACGCCACTGGGAATCGAACCGAGGATCTCCTCAGGAAGGGATGAAAATATGGGTCAGAGTATCAAATGACTGTGGACTTGAAAATGAATAAGATCGAATCTGAGGTTATCGTATTTGTAAGAGATCAATAAGTTTTGAACAAAAGATCAAATCTCTAGATACTATCCACTACCAACAGAATTCAAATATGCCTGAGTCAAATTCTCAGACAAAGAGGGTTTTGAAACCGATAAAAGGGAAAACAGAATATCCAGAATAGAGTTGGATATGTCATTCCTATTGCTGGAGAAACACACTCTTATAGAAATAAAGAGACGCACAGCTAACACTATACTCATGCAAGCATTAACATATGGAGTTGAAATATGGACATCAGAACCACGAACGTAAGTAATTAGGTAAAGTGTTACCTCTCTACCGATCACACGACCATGCGTGAACTCCGAAGGAACACGGTCCACCAATCAACATACATAATCTACGTCATTGATCTTATTTGTAACATTTCAAGATATGATTCACTCGTGTTTTGTTCTTCATATTGTGCTGTATTATTCCTAATCAATTTGACTGAAGATGGGCAGTGTTCTTGTGGCCGAAACGTTTCGTGTGTTTCAAGAATAAAGTGAGAATGAATATGGGACATTTAATTCATACTTTATCTGATGATGTCAGTTGAAAATATTTCCCGAACATTTCTAGTGCCTCACCTCTATCCATGACGAGTCTCATGCCAGTCTTAACCTTCTCGACGATCATTGTGTAATACTTCTCCAAGTTCTCCCGCTTCGACTTCTCCGTGAAGTCCCTGTAGATGTCCTCCAGGTAGGTGACCAGCTCCTCGATGCGACGGTAGTAGGCTGATGACTTGATCTCCAGACCCACCCTCTGTAGCGATTCTGTAGTGGAGACACGTAGCTTTCAATGTTACTGACTTGCTGCATTCTGATCTTGTCTGTGTATAGATATTTGGGATGAATTTCCACCAGTTTTGTTATTTAGAGAGAGAATTCAGTCCTAAGTATTATCGTCTTCAAATACTTAAACCCTTGAAGAAGGTATTTATCACCTCATTTGGTTATTGTAATTTATGACTGTCTTCCACCTCCCACCCTCCGTTCTCAATGAGCCGAGGTTGATTAGCATTTTGTGTGGGAATTGAGGAGGATGGCTGAAATGCTACGGAGGCCATAAGAGAGAAATTTGGTCCATTCCCCATCAGGCCCACGTTAACCAATTGCTAACATTGGCGGTCAAAAGTGTTAGCTACTGGATAATGTGAGCCTGACTGGTTATGACCGGTGGAGACCACGTTGCTCATGGGCGTGAGGCGAAGGATATTCGATTACTAGTAATCGAATAATCATTTCTCTAGTATGGACTCTGTAGCCTAGGCGTTAGCGTCCCCAGCTCCCACACAAGTGGTAGCAGTTCGAATCCTCCTGTCATAAGGACATTTTGTGTTCTGTGACAGTGTGTGTGTGTGTGTGTGTGTGTGTGTGTGTGTGTGTGTCTCACCCATGAGATTCTGTGCGATGATCCAGGCGTTCGTCTCCACGTCATCGAATGTCCTGAGGATGTGAGGCTTGTAGTTGTCGTAGACGGCCCTCCATTTGCGCCGCAGCCACTCGCCCACCTGCTCCGTGAAGCCTTGCACCGACTCGCTCACTCGCCTTCGCAGCTGCTTGGCGAACTGTGGGAGGAGAGATCGTACGTCTACAAAAGCACGACAACAGAGGACTGCCTGAGGGCTATCGTACCATACCGAGTTATCATCGTGCACTGAGTTCTATTCGGCACTACGTGATAAATTTCGAGGCCAAGAAGGACTGAAAGTAATCACATTTGTAGTTATTCAAAGAAAATTAACTAGAGATGTGTAAGTGCTCCATGATAAAAGATTGAAGTATTTGAAAACAAAACCCTACATACAGAACAAATGCAATTAAGCTCATATATAATGAATTTTTTATGCACTGTTCAGCACTCTTGAAATAAATTGAAAAAAATATAACTAAACTTGGGAAAAGTGATAAATTTATGGGAGGCATAAGAATCCTATGAATATCACGAACACTTTAACTATCGTACACGTTATTGCAAGTCCCAGCGTGCACAGCCATTGCAAGTCCCAGCGTGCACACCATTGCAAGTCCCAGCGTGCACATTTTGCAAGGCATCACCCTAGCGCACCTCATGCACCTGGGGTGCACCTCACATAGGACATCACCAGGCGTGCAAGTCATACAAGGCCCCTAACTAGCGTGCACCTCATGCACTGTATGCAGATCACATATCGAAAGGACGTGGTGGATGCTGGAGAGACTTACGTGGTCGTAGACCTCAGCGAAGGATGAGAGTAACTCCTTGAGCTTGTCCTTCAGTCCCTTTCCTGACTCGTCCTGCGGGAGGGCGACAGAGACAAGATGAGTCATATGGAAGGGACAATATACAGGTGTAGGGATCTAATAAAGGAGGAGGAAGGGGAAAGGGGAAATGAATGAGGTGATGAAGTTGGGAAATGGGAATGGAAAAAATGAACACATTTGACAAAAATGAATGAATGAAAAGTATAAGTATTGTTGATGAACTGAATTACATACTAATCCTCTTATGTTAGGAAATGAGTGAGGAAAAAGATTATGGTCTGGTTTATTGGTCAGAGTAAACGAAGGAAAGAACGATTAAGTGAAGAAGAGGAAATTGATTAATGTGTGTGTGTGTGTGTGTGTGTGTTAACCCTCACTTGAGTGGAGTGATGTCTTAAGGTAATACATTATGTGCGATATAGATGATTATAAACAGGAAAGTATAGAAATATGATGCTATATGAGAGTAAACTGATAAGCTGTATACATTTGATGCTTCTTATACAAATGTGAAAGGAGTTAAAGGCATTAGAAACATCGATCGATCATAAGATAGATGGAACAGTAAATACCATGAACGTTTTTGGATGCCAGGAGGGGAAAAAAACTATATCTCAAAACTATATCCATGCTGGGTGAAGATTAGTTATATATAATGGAACATGTACTTACTGTTAAAGCTATAGATATAATGATAGTAACTGTGAGTACCACAGTAATGCCAGACGGGGTAAAATGACTTGATAAATGAGGTTATAGGAACAGTGTCAGTGTGTGTGTGTGTGTGTGTGTGTGTGTGTGTGTGTGTGTGTGATCGATCTGGGCGACTTACAGAAATGAGGTGGTCATACACGTTTTGGAGGTTCTTCATCAGTTCCACCAGGTGGGTCCTCAGCACGCCGCTCTCCAGCTTCGTCTTCAGACCCTGTACCGTCGGGCTGGCCAAAGCACAAAAGACAGCGTCATTCACATATGTACCAGTGGTCGGTTAAGGTATACAACGCTTGCACGTGAAAGTCTCATGAAACATATTGATGAATGTTAAGTACACTCTCTAAAGCGGGGTTTTACCAAAGCTTTTAACATCAAAAGACTAGTAAGATGATTAAGAGATTAACTATAATTCTTTTTGAATGGTGCTTTTTTTTTTTTAGAGACTTGGATATATCTGAGGTTTTTATGATGTCACATACATAAGCGGGAGTAATGCGAATAAACTTGCTGGAAATAAACACAGAAGTTCTAAGCTTTCAAGTGCATTTTAAGCATTTCCAACAATCCTTGAAAATGGCTTGAAATACAGTCGAAAGCTTGGAGCTTCTTTGTTTATTTACTACCAGAACACAATGAGAGCGTACGTGGTCTTGATCTTTAACAGCTGAAGATGGTGTTCCAAGATATTCTTTGCCTATTGATGGATATAGTTAGCTTGATTCTTACAGCCTTAGTAAGAATCAGCTAATAGTGGTTGAAAGCTGGAGATAAAGCCACGAAAGATATCTTTTGGTTTTTGATTGGGTGTAAAGATCTTGGGAGTTTCAGAATTTAGGGAAGGAATTGTGTTGGAGTGGGACCTGTGGGCAGTGAACGAGAGGATGACAGGACTTACATTCCCTCTAGGGTTTCCATAATCTTGTCTATGATGAACTTAAGGGAGTCCTGGATCCGCATCTCCGACGTCGTCGAGTTGATGTTGTAGTAGAGCAGCCAGAGGTCGTCCACGAACTGTTGCGACTCGTTCCTGCAGGGAAGACAATACGGAATGTTACTCACCTACATACACAGGCAAGGAACGTCAGGAATGCTACATCGTGCAATGGTAAGGAACGTCAGGAACTTTACATCCTATACTAATGAGGAACATCATGAGCGTTACTTCCATCAAGCAACATGGGCTGTATGTAGTATTACACCACAAGACGACGCAAACTTAGGAGAATTACAACCTAGTTTGCCCAACTGCTGTAGCTGTCCTTCTACCTTCGTGTGTGATAAGGTTAAACATTAGAAAACCTATAGTAATTTTTTTTTCCAATTTATATCTTAATCGTATGATCAACCTTCGTAAATCCAAACGCTAAAGATATTTTCTGATATCATTCTGGAGTTTCAATAACTCACGAGTTTACAGAATCCTTTGTCTTTCTCCCACAGACAACGAACGAGCTTAGCAACATTTAATCTACCTTCCAGTTATAAACAGAGATTAGCGTGATAATGAGGATCATAAATCACTAACAAATCCTCCAGTTTATACCCAGTGAACACGACATAATAGTCGCCTGGGAAAAGAATCCTTGAAATTTAATGAAACGCAAAAGCGTGCCGTGATTACACACACACACACACACACACACACACACACACACATACATACACACACACACACACACACACACACATACACACACACACATAGTATGCATATAACCACGAGGAAAATGAAACACGATAAGTTCCCAGGTGCACTTTCGTGTAATGATCACATCGTCAGGGGAGATACAAGAATGTGACAGAAGACGCAGAACAGTCAGTTGATATACAAGGAAAAGACATGGCTAAGACATCATTGGTGAACAAGCGTTACCGGATGGTGGTGTTCGGGTTAATGGTGTTCGGGTTTGACATCATGCTTGTCATGAAATCTTATTGTGTGGACAGGAAAGTGAACTGTTTATATATTTTGCCTACGATAAAGGTATCAAGTTTGTACAGACTTTCGCTAATATTGATGTTACAGTTCTTTGTGTATGTAATGATAGAAGATTCAGTGATATTTCTCGAAGTGAAGGAGTTACACTTAGTAATTTAATCATCGTTACCCCAGTCAATACATTGGTCATGATTTTTAACATGAATAAATAAGGCATTTGATTCTTGTCCTGCGGGCTGCGTTTACAGAATCCCTAGTGAAAATTGTGATATGCTATATGTTGGGCAGACTGGTAAGGTTGTTTATGTTAGACTTAAGCAACATGAATATAGTATATGAAAAAGAAAAGAATCAAATACTTTGTTTATTCATGTTGAGAATTATGACCGTTGAACGACTGAAGTAACGTTAATTCAGCTATTAACTGTAACTTTTTTACCACGAGAAATATCAGTGATTCTTCTATATTTCCTGCCTTAGAATTCTGGTCATGTTAGGCGAAGTTAAACTTACCTAAAGTCAAAGAGAAGTGGCTTGGAAACGGCAGACAAATCTCGTAGAATTGGCTGTGTTCGAGCAAGTGCTTCATCTCCTGCCTTTATAATCGCCTGGTTTATCCAGTCCTCCAGACTCTGACGTAGATCGTACGAGGCGCCGATTAACTCTCCCACCTCACTCTGGAAAAAATGAACTTCATATTAAATGGAGAATTGATACAATAGAGATGTATTTCTCTATGTAATACAGTTATTAGGATATAATGTAGTCTTCCTGTTTATAGACTCCTGCATAAAATAATAGCGAGATGAAATTAAAAAACTTTACCATTAATTCATATTCGATTTCTGGTCTCCATGTGAGGCGGGAGGTGAGGAGTCTTGAGTGGTTGAGGCGGAAGAAGAACTCGGCATCGGACACCCACACGGGAAGCTTCTCCTCCTCTTCGCTGAGCCATGCCGGTTGCAGATGCTTCATGGAGAACCGGGCGTTGCGATGGTCCTCAATGCCACCCTCAATTACCACTTGCTCCGCAATGACTGTTCAGGAGTTAATCATGATCAGTGATGATTAATGAGGACGAACATAACGCCACAATGTATTACCTCTTGCAGCGGTATCACATTAATGCGCGTTATCTAAGTATCAACTGATAACCGCAAGGAAAAAATAAATGCGCTTTCGTGTCGTATTTCTTTAGGGAAGACAGAATGTGTTTTATCATTAGTCTCCCCGGAACATGTAATACACGAAAGTACACTGAGGACTTAATGTGTTCCATTTTCCTTCGTGGTCATCAGCAAACACTCGCTCTATGTGGAGACATTCTCCCATGCGGGAGTGGTCCTTTCATTTTTACCCATCAAGGGATATCGAGTCCCAATCTCCAGAGTAACTAGCATAATGCTTTACTCCTGCATCACTATGACTTGCAGCATTATCTCCTAAAGGCGCTTGAAGCATGGACAGTAACTACGTTTATTGCACATTAAGCAATAGATTTACAGGATCACTTGCAGTTTCCACTTCACTACATGCATGAGGGAAGCTACAAGGAGTCATTCATCACATATCCCATATATAACATCATTGCTTAACCTCTAACCTTGGCAGTTTATCTGTACTTTAGTTTCTCAATAGATCTATTATTGATTCAGAGATTTGGTGTCAAAAGACTGTAAGTCATAATATTAACCGTTTAATTAGCTCCTGAACTAATTATGATAAAATTTAAATGTTAATTACCCGAATAATTATACGAATTTTAAAATTTTGACACCAGATTCGTATTCAGCATACATAAAAGCTTCTATGCTCAAAATTTCAAGAAAATCAATCTTTTCAAAAACATCAAGAAAAATCCAAGGCAATAGCCTTGCATTTTTTTTTGCTCAGATTTTCAACTTCCTCAGATTTTAATGAAAATCTGTGTATAGATGATATCTTATATGGTATTTAAGTATTTAGAGTCAAAATACTGTAATTCATGATATTAACTGGTTGATTAGCACCTGGACAAATTATGATAAAATTTAAATGCTAATTACTGAACTAATCATACGAATTTTTAGATTTTCACGACAGATTCGTATTCAGCATACATAAAAGTATCTATGCCGAAAAGGTGAAGAAAATATATTTTTTTAAAAAAATCAAGAAAAATCCAAGGGTATAGCCTGTCATCTTTTTTTTTTTTTGCTCAAATTTTCAACTTTCCCAGATTTTAATGAAAATCTGTGTATAGGTGTTATTTTATATGGTATATAAGTATTTGGAGTCAAAACACTGTAATTCATAATATTAACCGTTTAATTAGCACCTGGAGAAATTATAAGATTTGAATGCTAACTACTCGACTAATTATACGAATTTTCAGATTTTAACCACAGTTTCGTATTCAGCATGCATAAAAGTATCTGTGCTGCATATTTCAAGAAAATCTGTTTTTTCAAAAAAATCAAGAAAAATCCAAGGCCTTGCATTTTTTTTTTTTTGCTCAAATTTTCAACTTCCTCAGATTTTAATGAAAATCTGTGTATAGATGTTATTTTATGCGGTATTTAAATATTTGGTGTCAAAAGACTGTGCCAGAATATTAACCGTTTAATTAGTTCCTGAACTAATTATGATGATATTTAAATGCTAATCACTCGAATGATTATACGAATTTTAAAATATTGACAGCAGATTCGTATTCAGCGTACATAAAAGCTTCTATGCTCAAAATTTCAAGAAAATCTATCTTTTTCAAAAACATCAAGAAAAATCCAAGGCTATAGCCTTGCATTTTTTTTGCTCAAATTTTCAACTTCCTCAGATTTTAATGAAAATCTGTGTATACATGTTATTTTATATGGTATTTAAATATTTTGTGTCAAAAGACTGTAAGTCATAATACTAACCGTCTAATTAGCTCCTGAACTAATTATGATGAAATTTAAATGCTAATTACTCGAATGATTATACGAATTTTTAGATTTTCACAACAGATTCGTATTCAGTATACATAAAAGTGTCTATGCTGAAAAGGTGAAGAAAATATATTTTTTTCAAAAAATCAAGAAAAATCCAAGGGCATTTTCTTTGCTCAAATTTTCAACTTCCACAGATTTTAATGAAAATCTGTGTATAGATGTTATTTTATATGGTATTTAAGTATTTGGAGTCAAAACACTGTAATTCATAATATAAACAGTTTAATAAGCACCTGGAGAAATTATAAAATTTAAATGCTTACTACTCGACTAATCATACGAATTTTTAGATTTTGACCACCGATTCTTATTCAGCATGCATAAAAGTATCTATGCTGCAAATTTCAAGAAAATCTATTCCTTCAAAAAAATCAAGAAAAATCCAAGGCTATAGCCTGGCATTTTTTTTTGCTCAAATTTTCAACTTCCTCAGATTTTAATGAAAATCTGTGTATAGATGTTATTCTAAATGGTATTCAAATATTTGATGTCAAAAGATTGTAAGTCAAAATATTAACCGTTTAATTAGCTCCTGAACTAAATTATGATAAAATTTAAATGCAAATTACTCAAATGATTATATGAATTTTAAAATTTTGACACCATATTCGTATTCAGCATATATAAAAGCTTCGATACTCAATATTTCAAGAAAATCTATTTTTTCAAAAACATCAAGAAAAATCCAAGGCTATAGCCTGGCATTTTTTTTTGCTCAAATTTTCAACTTCCTCAGATTTTAATGAAAATCTGTGTATAGAAGTTATTTTAAATGGTATTGAAATATTTGATGTCAAAAGATTGTAAGTCAAAATATTAACCATTTAATTAGCTCCTGAACTAAATTATGATAAAATTTAAATGCTAATTACTCAAATGATTATATGAATTTTAAAATTTTGACACCAGATTCGTATTCAGCATACATAAAAGCTTCGATACTCAATATCTCAAGAAAATCTATTTTTTCAAAAACATCAAGAAAAATCCAAGGCTATAGCCTAGCATCTTTTTTGCTCAGATTTTCAACTTCCTCAGATTTTAATGAAAATCTGTGTATACATGTTATTTTATATGGTATTTAAATATTTTGTGTCAAAAGACTGTAAGTCATAATACTAACCGTCTAATTAGCTCCTGAACTAATTATGATGAAATTTAAATGCTAATTACTCGAATGATTATACGAATTTTCAGATTTTCACAACAGATTCGTATTCAGTATACATAAAAGTGTCTATGCTGAAAAGGTGAAGAAAATATATTTTTTTCAAAAAATCAAGAAAAATCCAAGGGTATAGCCTGGCATTTTCTTTGCTCAAATTTTCAACTTCCACAGATTTTAATGAAAATCTGTGTATAGATGTTATTCTATATGGTATTTAAGTATTTGGAGTCAAAACACTGTAATTCATAATATAAACAGTTTAATAAGCACCTGGAGAAATTATAAAATTTAAATGCTTACTACTCGACTAATCATACGAATTTTTAGATTTTGACCACCGATTCTTATTCAGCATGCATAAAAGTATCTATGCTGCAAATTTCAAGAAAATCTATTCCTTCAAAAAAATCAAGAAAAATCCAAGGCTATAGCCTGGCATTTTTTTTTGCTCAAATTTTCAACTTCCTCAGATTTTAATGAAAATCTGTGTATAGATGTTATTCTAAATGGTATTCAAATATTTGATGTCAAAAGATTGTAAGTCAAAATATTAACCGTTTAATTAGCTCCTGAACTAAATTATGATAAAATTTAAATGCTAATTACTCAAATGATTATATGAATTTTAAATTTTGACACCATATTCGTATTCAGCATATATAAAAGCTTCGATACTCAATATTTCAAGAAAATCTATTTTTTCAAAAACATCAAGAAAAATCCAAGGCTATAGCCTAGCATCTTTTTTGCTCAGATTTTCAACTTCCTCAGATTTTAATGAAAATCTGTGTATACATGTTATTTTATATGGTACTTAAATATTTTGTGTCAAAAGACTGTAAGTCATAATACTAACCGTCTAATTAGCTCCTGAACTAATTATGATGAAATTTGAATGCTAATTACTCGAATGATTATACGAATTTTTAGATTTTCACAACAGATTCGTATTCAGTATACATAAAAGTGTCTATGCTGAAAAGGTGAAGAAAATATATTTTTTTCAAAAAATCAAGAAAAATCCAAGGGTATAGCCTGGCATTTTCTTTGCTCAAATTTTCAACTTCCACAGATTTTAATGAAAATCTGTGTATAGATGTTATTTTATATGGTATTTAAGTATTTGGAGTCAAAACACTGTAATTCATAATATAAACAGTTTAATAAGCACCTGGAGAAATTATAAAATTTAAATGCTTACTACTCGACTAATTATACGAATTTTTAGATTTTGACCACCGATTCTTATTCAGCATGCATAAAAGTATCTATGCTGCAAATTTCAAGAAAATCTATTCCTTCAAAAAAATCAAGAAAAATCCAAGGCTATAGCCTGGCATTTTTTTTTGCTCAAATTTTCAACTTCCTCAGATTTTAATGAAAATCTGTGTATAGATGTTATTCTAAATGGTATTCAAATATTTGATGTCAAAAGATTGTAAGTCAAAATATTAACCGTTTAATTAGCTCCTGAACTAAATTATGATAAAATTTAAATGCTAATTACTCAAATGATTATATGAATTTTAAAATTTTGACACCATATTCGTATTCAGCATATATAAAAGCTTCGATACTCAATATTTCAAGAAAATCTATTTTTTCAAAAACATCAAGAAAAATCCAAGGCTATAGCCTGGCATTTTTTTTTGCTCAAATTTTCAACTTCCTCAGATTTTAATGAAAATCTGTGTATAGAAGTTATTTTAAATGGTATTCAAATATTTGATGTCAAAAGATTGTAAGTCAAAATATTAACCATTTAATTAGCTCCTGAACTAAATTATGATAAAATTTAAATGCTAATTACTCAAATGATTATATGAATTTTAAAATTTTGACACCAGATTCGAATTCAGCATACATAAAAGCTTCGATACTCAATATTTCAAGAAAATCTATTTTTTCAAAAACATCAAGAAAAATCCAAGGCTATAGCCTAGCATCTTTTTTGCTCAGATTTTCAACTTCCTCAGATTTTAATGAAAATCTGTGTATACATGTTATTTTATATGGTATTTAAATATTTTGTGTCAAAAGACTGTAAGTCATAATACTAACCGTCTAATTAGCTCCTGAACTAATTATGATGAAATTTAAATGCTAATTACTCGAATGATTATACGAATTTTAGATTTTCACAACAGATTCGTATTCAGTATACATAAAAGTGTCTATGCTGAAAAGGTGAAGAAAATATATTTTTTTCAAAAAATCAAGAAAAATCCAAGGGTATAGCCTGGCATTTTCTTTGCTCAAATTTTCAACTTCCACAGATTTTAATGAAAATCTGTGTATAGATGTTATTTTATATGGTATTTAAGTATTTGGAGTCAAAACACTGTAATTCATAATATAAACAGTTTAATAAGCACCTGGAGAAATTATAAAATTTAAATGCTTACTACTCGACTAATCATACGAATTTTTAGATTTTGACCACCGATTCTTATTCAGCATGCATAAAAGTATCTATGCTGCAAATTTCAAGAAAATCTATTCCTTCAAAAAAATCAAGAAAAATCCAAGGCTATAGCCTGGCATTTTTTTTTGCTCAAATTTTCAACTTCCTCAGATTTTAATGAAAATCTGTGTATAGATGTTATTCTAAATGGTATTCAAATATTTGATGTCAAAAGATTGTAAGTCAAAATATTAACCGTTTAATTAGCTCCTGAACTAAATTATGATAAAATTTAAATGCTAATTACTCAAATGATTATATGAATTTTAAAATTTTGACACCATATTCGTATTCAGCATATATAAAAGCTTCGATACTCAATATTTCAAGAAAATCTATTTTTTCAAAAACATCAAGAAAAATCCAAGGCTATAGCCTAGCATCTTTTTTGCTCAGATTTTCAACTTCCTCAGATTTTAATGAAAATCTGTGTATACATGTTATTTTATATGGTATTTAAATATTTGTGTCAAAAGACTGTAAGTCATAATACTAACCGTCTAATTAGCTCCTGAACTAATTATGATGAAATCTAAATGCTAATTACTCGAATGATTATACGAATTTTTAGATTTTCACAACAGACTCGTATTCAGTATACATAAAAGTGTCTATGCTGAAAAGGTGAAGAAAATATATTTTTCAAAAAATCAAGAAAAATCCAAGGGTATAGCCTGGCATTTTCTTTGCTCAAATTTTCAACTTCCACAGATTTTAATGAAAATCTGTGTATAGATGTTATTTTATATGGTATTTAAGTATTTGGAGTCAAAACACTGTAATTCATAATATAAACAGTTTAATAAGCACCTGGAGAAATTATAAAATTTAAATGCTTACTACTCGACTAATTATACGAATTTTTAGATTTTGACCACCGATTCTTATTCAGCATGCATAAAAGTATCTATGCTGCAAATTTCAAGAAAATCTATTCCTTCAAAAAAATCAAGAAAAATCCAAGGCTATAGCCTGGCATTTTTTTTTGCTCAAATTTTCAACTTCCTCAGATTTTAATGAAAATCTGTGTATAGATGTTATTCTAAATGGTATTCAAATATTTGATGTCAAAAGATTGTAAGTCAAAATATTAACCGTTTAATTAGCTCCTGAACTAAATTATGATAAAATTTAAATGCAAATTACTCAAATGATTATATGAATTTTAAAATTTTGACACCATATTCGTATTCAGCATATATAAAAGCTTCGATACTCAATATTTCAAGAAAATCTATTTTTTCAAAAACATCAAGAAAAATCCAAGGCTATAGCCTGGCATTTTTTTTTGCTCAAATTTTCAACTTCCTCAGATTTTAATGAAAATCTGTGTATAGAAGTTATTTTAAATGGTATTCAAATATTTGATGTCAAAAGATTGTAAGTCAAAATATTAACCATTTAATTAGCTCCTGAACTAAATTATGATAAAATTTAAATGCTAATTACTCAAATGATTATATGAATTTTAAAATTTTGACACCAGATTCGAATTCAGCATACATAAAAGCTTCGATACTCAATATTTCAAGAAAATCTATTTTTTCAAAAACATCAAGAAAAATCCAAGGCTATAGCCTAGCATCTTTTTTGCTCAGATTTTCAACTTCCTCAGATTTTAATGAAAATCTGTGTATACATGTTATTTTATATGGTATTTAAATATTTTGTGTCAAAAGACTGTAAGTCATAATACTAACCGTCTAATTAGCTCCTGAACTAATTATGATGAAATTTAAATGCTAATTACTCGAATGATTATACGAATTTTTAGATTTTCACAACAGATTCGTATTCAGTATACATAAAAGTGTCTATGCTGAAAAGGTGAAGAAAATATATTTTTTTCAAAAAATCAAGAAAAATCCAAGGGTATAGCCTGGCATTTTCTTTGCTCAAATTTTCAACTTCCACAGATTTTAATGAAAATCTGTGTATAGATGTTATTCTATATGGTATTTAAGTATTTGGAGTCAAAACACTGTAATTCATAATATAAACAGTTTAATAAGCACCTGGAGAAATTATAAAATTTAAATGCTTACTACTCGACTAATCATACGAATTTTTAGATTTTGACCACCGATTCTTATTCAGCATGCATAAAAGTATCTATGCTGCAAATTTCAAGAAAATCTATTCCTTCAAAAAAATCAAGAAAAATCCAAGGCTATAGCCTGGCATTTTTTTTTGCTCAAATTTTCAACTTCCTCAGATTTTAATGAAAATCTGTGTATAGATGTTATTCTAAATGGTATTCAAATATTTGATGTCAAAAGATTGTAAGTCAAAATATTAACCGTTTAATTAGCTCCTGAACTAAATTATGATAAAATTTAAATGCTAATTACTCAAATGATTATATGAATTTTAAAATTTTGACACCATATTCGTATTCAGCATATATAAAAGCTTCGATACTCAATATTTCAAGAAAATCTATTTTTTCAAAAACATCAAGAAAAATCCAAGGCTATAGCCTAGCATCTTTTTTGCTCAGATTTTCAACTTCCTCAGATTTTAATGAAAATCTGTGTATACATGTTATTTTATATGGTACTTAAATATTTTGTGTCAAAAGACTGTAAGTCATAATACTAACCGTCTAATTAGCTCCTGAACTAATTATGATGAAATTTAAATGCTAATTACTCGAATGATTATACGAATTTTTAGATTTTCACAACAGATTCGTATTCAGTATACATAAAAGTGTCTATGCTGAAAAGGTGAAGAAAATATATTTTTTTCAAAAAATCAAGAAAAATCCAAGGGTATAGCCTGGCATTTTCTTTGCTCAAATTTTCAACTTCCACAGATTTTAATGAAAATCTGTGTATAGATGTTATTTTATATGGTATTTAAGTATTTGGAGTCAAAACACTGTAATTCATAATATAAACAGTTTAATAAGCACCTGGAGAAATTATAAAATTTAAATGCTTACTACTCGACTAATTATACGAATTTTTAGATTTTGACCACCGATTCTTATTCAGCATGCATAAAAGTATCTATGCTGCAAATTTCAAGAAAATCTATTCCTTCAAAAAAATCAAGAAAAATCCAAGGCTATAGCCTGGCATTTTTTTTTGCTCAAATTTTCAACTTCCTCAGATTTTAATGAAAATCTGTGTATAGATGTTATTCTAAATGGTATTCAAATATTTGATGTCAAAAGATTGTAAGTCAAAATATTAACCGTTTAATTAGCTCCTGAACTAAATTATGATAAAATTTAAATGCAAATTACTCAAATGATTATATGAATTTTAAAATTTTGACACCATATTCGTATTCAGCATATATAAAAGCTTCGATACTCAATATTTCAAGAAAATCTATTTTTTCAAAAACATCAAGAAAAATCCAAGGCTATAGCCTGGCATTTTTTTTTGCTCAAATTTTCAACTTCCTCAGATTTTAATGAAAATCTGTGTATAGAAGTTATTTTAAATGGTATTCAAATATTTGATGTCAAAAGATTGTAAGTCAAAATATTAACCATTTAATTAGCTCCTGAACTAAATTATGATAAAATTTAAATGCTAATTACTCAAATGATTATATGAATTTTAAAATTTTGACACCAGATTCGAATTCAGCATACATAAAAGCTTCGATACTCAATATTTCAAGAAAATCTATTTTTTCAAAAACATCAAGAAAAATCCAAGGCTATAGCCTAGCATCTTTTTTGCTCAGATTTTCAACTTCCTCAGATTTTAATGAAAATCTGTGTATACATGTTATTTTATATGGTATTTAAATATTTTGTGTCAAAAGACTGTAAGTCATAATACTAACCGTCTAATTAGCTCCTGAACTAATTATGATGAAATTTAAATGCTAATTACTCGAATGATTATACGAATTTTTAGATTTTCACAACAGATTCGTATTCAGTATACATAAAAGTGTCTATGCTGAAAAGGTGAAGAAAATATATTTTTTTCAAAAAATCAAGAAAAATCCAAGGGTATAGCCTGGCATTTTCTTTGCTCAAATTTTCAACTTCCACAGATTTTAATGAAAATCTGTGTATAGATGTTATTCTATATGGTATTTAAGTATTTGGAGTCAAAACACTGTAATTCATAATATAAACAGTTTAATAAGCACCTGGAGAAATTATAAAATTTAAATGCTTACTACTCGACTAATCATACGAATTTTTAGATTTTGACCACCGATTCTTATTCAGCATGCATAAAAGTATCTATGCTGCAAATTTCAAGAAAATCTATTCCTTCAAAAAAATCAAGAAAAATCCAAGGCTATAGCCTGGCATTTTTTTTTGCTCAAATTTTCAACTTCCTCAGATTTTAATGAAAATCTGTGTATAGATGTTATTCTAAATGGTATTCAAATATTTGATGTCAAAAGATTGTAAGTCAAAATATTAACCGTTTAATTAGCTCCTGAACTAAATTATGATAAAATTTAAATGCTAATTACTCAAATGATTATATGAATTTTAAAATTTTGACACCATATTCGTATTCAGCATATATAAAAGCTTCGATACTCAATATTTCAAGAAAATCTATTTTTTCAAAAACATCAAGAAAAATCCAAGGCTATAGCCTAGCATCTTTTTTGCTCAGATTTTCAACTTCCTCAGATTTTAATGAAAATCTGTGTATACATGTTATTTTATATGGTATTTAAATATTTTGTGTCAAAAGACTGTAAGTCATAATACTAACCGTCTAATTAGCTCCTGAACTAATTATGATGAAATTTAAATGCTAATTACTCGAATGATTATACGAATTTTTAGATTTTCACAACAGATTCGTATTCAGTATACATAAAAGTGTCTATGCTGAAAAGGTGAAGAAAATATATTTTTTTCAAAAAATCAAGAAAAATCCAAGGGCTATAGCCTGGCATTTTCTTTGCTCAAATTTTCAACTTCCACAGATTTTAATGAAAATCTGTGTATAGATGTTATTTTATATGGTATTTAAGTATTTGGAGTCAAAACACTGTAATTCATAATATAAACAGTTTAATAAGCACCTGGAGAAATTATAAAATTTAAATGCTTACTACTCGACTAATTATACGAATTTTTAGATTTTGACCACCGATTCTTATTCAGCATGCATAAAACTATCTATGCTGCAAATTTCAAGAAAATCTATTCCTTCAAAAAAATCAAGAAAAATCCAAGGCTATAGCCTGGCATTTTTTTTTGCTCAAATTTTCAACTTCCTCAGATTTTAATGAAAATCTGTGTATAGATGTTATTCTAAATGGTATTCAAATATTTGATGTCAAAAGATTGTAAGTCAAAATATTAACCGTTTAATTAGCTCCTGAACTAAATTATGATAAAATTTAAATGCTAATTACTCAAATGATTGTATGAATTTTAAAATTTTGACACCATATTCGTATTCAGCATATATAAAAGCTTCGATACTCAATATTTCAAGAAAATCTATTTTTTCAAAAACATCAAGAAAAATCCAAGGCTATAGCCTGGCATTTTTTTTTGCTCAAATTTTCAACTTCCTCAGATTTTAATGAAAATCTGTGTATAGATGTTATTCTAAATGGTATTCAAATATTTGATGTCAAAAGATTGTAAGTCAAAATATTAACCGTTTAATTAGCTCCTGAACTAAATTATGATAAAATTTAAATGCTAATTACTCAAATGATTATATGAATTTTAAAATTTTGACACCATATTCGTATTTAGCATATATAAAAGCTTCGATACTCAATATTTCAAGAAAATCTATTTTTTCAAAAACATCAAGAAAAATCCAAGGCTATAGCCTGGCATTTTTTTTTGCTCAAATTTTCAACTTCCTCAGATTTTAATGAAAATCTGTGTATAGAAGTTATTTTAAATGGTATTCAAATATTTGATGTCAAAAGATTGTAAGTCAAAATATTAACCATTTAATTAGCTCCTGAACTAAATTATGATAAAATTTAAATGCTAATTACTCAAATGATTATATGAATTTTAAAATTTTGACACCAGATTCGAATTCAGCATACATAAAAGCTTCGATACTCAATATTTCAAGAAAATCTATTTTTTCAAAAACATCAAGAAAAATCCAAGGCTATAGCCTAGCATCTTTTTTGCTCAGATTTTCAACTTCCTCAGATTTTAATGAAAATCTGTGTATACATGTTATTTTATATGGTATTTAAATATTTTGTGTCAAAAGACTGTAAGTCATAATACTAACCGTCTAATTAGCTCCTGAACTAATTATGATGAAATTTAAATGCTAATTACTCGAATGATTATACGAATTTTTAGATTTTCACAACAGATTCGTATTCAGTATACATAAAAGTGTCTATGCTGAAAAGGTGAAGAAAATATATTTTTTTCAAAAAATCAAGAAAAATCCAAGGGTATAGCCTGGCATTTTCTTTGCTCAAATTTTCAACTTCCACAGATTTTAATGAAAATCTGTGTATAGATGTTATTCTATATGGTATTTAAGTATTTGGAGTCAAAACACTGTAATTCATAATATAAACAGTTTAATAAGCACCTGGAGAAATTATAAAATTTAAATGCTTACTACTCGACTAATCATACGAATTTTTAGATTTTGACCACCGATTCTTATTCAGCATGCATAAAAGTATCTATGCTGCAAATTTCAAGAAAATCTATTCCTTCAAAAAAATCAAGAAAAATCCAAGGCTATAGCCTGGCATTTTTTTTTGCTCAAATTTTCAACTTCCTCAGATTTTAATGAAAATCTGTGTATAGATGTTATTCTAAATGGTATTCAAATATTTGATGTCAAAAGATTGTAAGTCAAAATATTAACCGTTTAATTAGCTCCTGAACTAAATTATGATAAAATTTAAATGCTAATTACTCAAATGATTATATGAATTTTAAAATTTTGACACCATATTCGTATTCAGCATATATAAAAGCTTCGATACTCAATATTTCAAGAAAATCTATTTTTTCAAAAACATCAAGAAAAATCCAAGGCTATAGCCTGGCATTTTTTTTTGCTCAAATTTTCAACTTCCTCAGATTTTAATGAAAATCTGTGTATAGAAGTTATTTTAAATGGTATTCAAATATTTGATGTCAAAAGATTGTAAGTCAAAATATTAACCATTTAATTAGCTCCTGAACTAAATTATGATAAAATTTAAATGCTAATTACTCAAATGATTATATGAATTTTAAAATTTTGACACCAGATTCGAATTCAGCATACATAAAAGCTTCGATACTCAATATTTCAAGAAAATCTATTTTTTCAAAAACATCAAGAAAAATCCAAGGCTATAGCCTAGCATCTTTTTTGCTCAGATTTTCAACTTCCTCAGATTTTAATGAAAATCTGTGTATACATGTTATTTTATATGGTATTTAAATATTTTGTGTCAAAAGACTGTAAGTCATAATACTAACCGTCTAATTAGCTCCTGAACTAATTATGATGAAATTTAAATGCTAATTACTCGAATGATTATACGAATTTTTAGATTTTCACAACAGATTCGTATTCAGTATACATAAAAGTGTCTATGCTGAAAAGGTGAAGAAAATATATTTTTTTCAAAAAATCAAGAAAAATCCAAGGGTATAGCCTGGCATTTTCTTTGCTCAAATTTTCAACTTCCACAGATTTTAATGAAAATCTGTGTATAGATGTTATTTTATATGGTATTTAAGTATTTGGAGTCAAAACACTGTAATTCATAATATAAACAGTTTAATAAGCACCTGGAGAAATTATAAAATTTAAATGCTTACTACTCGACTAATTATACGAATTTTTAGATTTTGACCACCGATTCTTATTCAGCATGCATAAAAGTATCTATGCTGCAAATTTCAAGAAAATCTATTCCTTCAAAAAAATCAAGAAAAATCCAAGGCTATAGCCTGGCATTTTTTTTTGCTCAAATTTTCAACTTCCTCAGATTTTAATGAAAATCTGTGTATAGATGTTATTCTAAATGGTATTCAAATATTTGATGTCAAAAGATTGTAAGTCAAAATATTAACCGTTTAATTAGCTCCTGAACTAAATTATGATAAAATTTAAATGCTAATTACTCAAATGATTATATGAATTTTAAAATTTTGACACCATATTCGTATTCAGCATATATAAAAGCTTCGATACTCAATATTTCAAGAAAATCTATTTTTTCAAAAACATCAAGAAAAATCCAAGGCTATAGCCTGGCATCTTTTTTTGCTCAGATTTTCAACTTCCTCAGATTTTAATGAAAATCTGTGTATAGAAGTTATTTTAAATGGTATTCAAATATTTGATGTCAAAAGATTGTAAGTCAAAATACTAACCATTTAATTAGCTCCTGAACTAAATTATGATGAAATTTAAATGCTAATTACTCAAATGATTATACGAATTTTAAATTTTGACACCAGATTCGTATTCAGCATACATAAAAGCTTCGATACTCAATATTTCAAGAAAATCTATTTTTTCAAAAACATCAAGAAAAATCCAAGGCTATAGCCTAGCATCTTTTTTGCTCAGATTTTCAACTTCCTCAGATTTTAATGAAAATCTGTGTATACATGTTATTTTATATGGTATTTAATATTTTGTGTCAAAAGACTGTAAGTCATAATACTAACCGTCTAATTAGCTCCTGAACTAATTATGATGAAATTTAAATGCTAATTACTCGAATGATTATACGAATTTTTAGATTTTCACAACAGATTCGTATTCAGTATACATAAAAGTGTCTATGCTGAAAAGGTGAAGAAAATATATTTTTTTCAAAAAATCAAGAAAAATCCAAG
Source organism: Panulirus ornatus (assembly GCF_036320965.1). NCBI lineage: Eukaryota > Metazoa > Arthropoda > Malacostraca > Decapoda > Palinuridae > Panulirus > Panulirus ornatus. The sequence continues at coordinate 38,170,545 of NC_092224.1, forward strand.
GGTATAGCCTGGCATTTTCTTTGCTCAAATTTTCAACTTCCACAGATTTTAATGAAAATCTGTGTATAGATGTTATTCTATATGGTATTTAAGTATTTGGAGTCAAAACACTGTAATTCATAATATAAACAGTTTAATAAGCACCTGGAGAAATTATAAAATTTAAATGCTTACTACTCGACTAATCATACGAATTTTTAGATTTTGACCACCGATTCTTATTCAGCATGCATAAAAGTATCTATGCTGCAAATTTCAAGAAAATCTATTCCTTCAAAAAAATCAAGAAAAATCCAAGGCTATAGCCTGGCATTTTTTTTTTGCTCAAATTTTCAACTTCCTCAGATTTTAATGAAAATCTGTGTATAGAAGTTATTTTAAATGGTATTCAAATATTTGATGTCAAAAGATTGTAAGTCAAAATATTAACCATTTAATTAGCTCCTGAACTAAATTATGATAAAATTTAAATGCTAATTACTCAAATGATTATATGAATTTTAAAATTTTGACACCAGATTCGTATTCAGCATACATAAAAGCTTCGATACTCAATATTTCAAGAAAATCTATTTTTTCAAAAACATCAAGAAAAATCCAAGGCTATAGCCTAGCATCTTTTTTGCTCAGATTTTCAACTTCCTCAGATTTTAATGAAAATCTGTGTATACATGTTATTTTATATGGTATTTAAATATTTTGTGTCAAAAGACTGTAAGTCATAATACTAACCGTCTAATTAGCTCCTGAACTAATTATGATGAAATTTAAATGCTAATTACTCGAATGATTATACGAATTTTTAGATTTTCACAACAGATTCGTATTCAGTATACATAAAAGTGTCTATGCTGAAAAGGTGAAGAAAATATATTTTTTTCAAAAAATCAAGAAAAATCCAAGGGTATAGCCTGGCATTTTCTTTGCTCAAATTTTCAACTTCCACAGATTTTAATGAAAATCTGTGTATAGATGTTATTTATATGGTATTTAAGTATTTGGAGTCAAAACACTGTAATTCATAATATAAACAGTTTAATAAGCACCTGGAGAAATTATAAAATTTAAATGCTTACTACTCGACTAATCATACGAATTTTTAGATTTTGACCACCGATTCTTATTCAGCATGCATAAAAGTATCTATGCTGCAAATTTCAAGAAAATCTATTCCTTCAAAAAAATCAAGAAAAATCCAAGGCTATAGCCTGGCATTTTTTTTTGCTCAAATTTTCAACTTCCTCAGATTTTAATGAAAATCTGTGTATAGATGTTATCTTATATGGTATCTAAATATTTGGTGTCAAAAGACTATAAGTCATAATATTAACCGTTTAATTAGCTCCTGAACTAATTATTATAAAATTTAAATGCTAATTACTCGAATAATTATACGAATTTTAAAATTCTGACACGAGATTCGTATTCAGCATACATAAAAGCTTCTATGCTCAAAATTTCAAGAAAATCTATTTTTTCAAAAAATCAAGAAAAATCCAAGGTTTGCATTTTTTTTTGCTCAGATTTTGAACTTCCTCAGATTTTAATGAAAATCTGTGTATAGATGTTATTCTATATGGTTTTAAGGTATTTAGAGTCAAAATACTGTAATTCATGATATTAACTGGTTAATTAGCACCTGGACAAATTATGATAAACTTTAAATGCTAATTACTGGACTGATTTGACGAATTTTTAGATTTTCACGACAGATACGTATTCAGCATACATAAAAGTGTCTATGCTGAAAAGGTGAAAATATATTTTTTCAAAAAAATCAAGAAAAGTCCAAAGGTATTGCCTGGCATTTTCCTTTGCTCAAATTTTCAACCTACACAGATTTTAATGAAAATCTGAGTATAGACGTTATTCTATATGGTATTTAAGTATTTGGAGTCGAAACACTGTAATTCATAATATTAACCGTTTAATTAGCACCTGGAGAAATTATAAAATTTAAATGCTAACTACTCGACTAATTATACGAATTTTTAGATTTTGACCACAGATTCGTATTCAGCATGCATAAAAGTATCTATGCTGCAAATTTCAAGAAAATCTATTTTTTCAAAAAATTCAAGAAAAATCCAAGGCTATAGCCTTGCATTTTTTTTTGCTCAAATTTTCAACTTCCTCAGATTTTAATGAAAATCTGTGCATAAATGTTATTTTATATGGTATCTAAATATTTGGTGTCAAAAGACTGTAAGTCATAATATTAACCGTTTAATTATTATGATAAAATTTAAATGCTAATTACTCGAATAATTATACGAATTTTAAAATTTTTACAGCAGATTCGTATATAGATGTTGTTTTATATGGTATTTAAATATTTGGTGTCAAAAGACTTTAAGTCATAATATTAACCGTTTAATTAGCTCCTGAACTAATTATGATAAGATTTAAATGCTAATTACTCAAATGATTATACGAATTTCAAAATTGTGACACCAGATTCGTATTCAGCATATATAAAAGGTTCTATGCTCAAAATTTCAAGAAAATCTATCTTTTCAAAAACATTAAGAAAAATCCTAAGGTATATAGCCTTGCATTTTTTTTGCTCAGATTTTGAACTTCCTCAGATTTTAATGAAAATCTGTGTATAAATGTTATTTTATATGGTATTTAAGTATTTAGAGTCAAAACACTGTTATTCATGATATTAACTGGTTAATTAGCACCTGGACAAATTATGATAAAATTTAAATGCTAATTACTGGATTAATTGTATGAATTTTTAGATTTTCACGACAGATTCGTATTCAGCACACATAAAAGTGTCTATGCTGAAAAAGTGAAGAAAATATATTTTTTCAAAAAAAATCAAGAAAAGTCCAAGGCATTTTTTTGCTGAAATTTTGAAGTTACACAGATTTTAATAAAAATCTGAGTATAGGCGTTATTTTATATGGTATTTAAGTATTTGGAGTCAAAATACTGTAATTCATAATATTAATTGTTTAATAAGTACCTTGAGAAATTATGAAATTTAAATGCTAACTACTCGACTAATTATATGAATTTTTACATTTTGACCACAGATTCGTATTGAGCATGCATAAAAGTATCCATGCCGCAAATTTCAAGAAAATCTATTTACTTCAAAAAATCAAGAAAAATCCAAGGCTATAGCCTGGCATTTTTTTCTGCTCAAATTTTCAACTTCCTCAGATTTTAATGAAAATCTGTGTATAGATGCTATTTTATATGGTATTTAAATATTTGGTGTCAAAAGACTGTAAGTCATAATATTAACCGGTTAATTAGCTCCTGAACTAATTATAAGATTTAAATTCTAATTTAATAATTATACAAATTTTAAAATGTTGACACCAGATTCGTATTCAGCATACATAAAAGCTTGTATGCTCGATATTTCAAGAAAATCTATTTTTTCAAAAACATCAAATTTTCAACTTCCTCAGATTTTAATGAAAATATTTGTATAGATTTTGTTTTATATGGTATTTAAATATTTGGTGTCAAAAGACTGTAAGTCATAATATTAACCGTTTAATTAGCTCCTGAACTAATTATTATAAAATTTTAATGCTAATTACTCGAATAATTATACGAATTTTTAAATTTTGAAACAAGATTCGTATTCAGCATACATAAAAGCTTCTATGCACAAAATTTCAAGAAAATCTATTTTTTCAAAAACATCAAGAAAAATCCTAGGCTTTAGCCTTGCATTTTTTTTGCTCAGATTTTCAAGTTCCTCAGATTTTAATGAAAACCTGTGTATAGATGTTATTTTATATGGTATTTAAGTATTTAGAGTGAAAATACTGTAATTCATGATATTAACTGGTTGATTAGCACCTGGAGAAATTATGATGAAATTTAAATGCTAACTACAAGACTAATTATACGAACTTTTAGATTTTCACGACAGATTCGTATTCAGCATATATAAAAGTGTCTATGCTGAAAAAGTGAAGAAAATATATTTTTTTGAAAAAAAAATCAAGGAAAATCCAACGGTATAGAGCGTAGCATTTTTCTTGCTCAAATTTTCAACTTCCTCAGATTTTAATGAAGATCTCCGTATAGATGTTATTTTATATGGTATTTGAGTATTTGGAGTCAAAACACTGTAATTCATAATATTAACCGTTTAATTAGCTCCTGAACTAATTATGATAAAATTTAAATGCTAATTACTCGAATAATTATACGAATTTTAAAATTTTGACACCAGATTCGTATTCAGCATACATAAAAGCTTCTATGCTCAAAATTTCAAGAAAATCTATCTGTTCAAAAACATCAAGAAAAATCCAGATTTTCAACTTCCTCAAATTTTATGAAAATCTGTGTATAGATGTTATTTTATATGGTATTTAAGTATTTAGAGTCAAAATACTGTAATTCATTATATTTACTGGTTGATTAGCACCTGGACAAATTATGATAAATTTAAATGCTAATTACTGGACTAATTGTAAGAATTTTTAGATTTTCACGACAGATTCGTATTCAGCATACATAAAAGTGTCTATGCTGAAAAGGTGAAGAAAATATATTTTTCAAAAAAATCAAGAAAAATCCAAGGGTATAGCCTGGCATTTTTTTTTGCTCAAATTTTCAACTTCCTCAGATTTTAATGAAAATCTGTGTATAGATGTCATTTTATATGATATTTAAGTATTTGGAGTCAAAACACTGTAATTCATAATATTAAAAGTTTAATTAGCACCTGGAGAAATTATAAAATTTAAATGCTAACTACTCGACAAATTATACGAATTTTTAGATTTTGACGACAGATTCGTATTCAGCATGCATAAAAGTATCTATGCAGTAAATTTCAAGAAAATATATTTTTTCAAAAAATCAAGAAAAATCCCAGGCATTTTTTTTTGCTTAAATTTTCAGCTTCCTCAGATTTTAATGAAAATATATGCATAAATGTTATTTTATATCTTATTTAAATATTTGGTTTCAAAAGACTGTAAGTCATAATATCAACCGTTTAATTAGCTCCTAAACTAATTATGATACAATTTAAATGCTAATTACTCGAATAATTATACGAATTTTAAAATTTTGACACCAGATTCGTATTTAGCATACATAAAAGCTTCTATGCTCAATGTTTCAAGAAAAGCTATTTTTTCAAAAACATCAAGAAAAATCCCAGGGTACAGCCTTGCATCTTTTTTGCTCAGATTTTCAACTTCCTCAGATTTTAATGAAAATCTGTATATATATGTTATTTTATATGGTATTTAAGTATTTAGAGTCAAAATACTTTAATTCATGATATTAACCGATTAATTAGCACCTGGACAAATTATGTTAAAATTTAAATGCTAATTACTGGACTAATTATACGAATTTTTAGATTTTCACGACAGATTCGTATTCAGCATATATAAAAGTTTCTATGCTGAAAAGGAAAAGAAAATCTATTTTTTCAAAAAAATCAAGAAAAATTCTTGGCAATATAGCCTTGCATTTTTTTTTTTGCTCAAATTTTCAGCTTCCTCACATTTTAATGAATATCTGTGTATATATGTTATTTTATATGGTATTTAGATATTTGGTGTCAAAAGACTGTAAGTCATAATATTATCTGTTTAATTAGCTCCTAAACTAATTATGATACAATTTAAATGCTAATTACTCAAATAATTATACGAATTTTAAAATTTTGACACCAGATTCGTATTCAGCATACATAAAAGCTTCTATGCTCAATATTTCAAGAAAATCTATTTTCTCAGAAAAATCAAGAAAAATCCTAGGCTATAGCCTTGCATTTATTTTGCTCAGATTTTCAACTTCCTCGGATTTTAATGAAAATCTGTGTATAGATGTTATTTTATATGGTATTTAAATATTTCGTGTCAAAAGACTGTAAGTCATAATATTAAACGTTTAATTAGCTCCTTAACTAATAAGGATAAGATTCAAATGCTAATTACTCAAATAATTATGCGAATTTTAAAATTTTGACACCAGATTCGTATTCAGCATACATAAAAGCTTCTATGCTCAAAATTTCAAGAAGATCTATTTCTTCAAAACCATCAAGAAAAATCCCAAGGCTATATAGCCTTGCATTTTTTTTTGCTCAGATTTTCAACTTCCTCAGATTTTAATGAGAATCTGTGTATAGATGTTATTTTATATGGTATTTAAGTATTTAGAGTCAAAATACTGTAATTAATGATATTAACTGGTTAATTAGCACCTGGACAAACTGATAAAATTAAAATGCTAATTATTGGACTAATTATACGAATTTTTAGATTTTCACGACTGATTCGTATTCAGCATACATAAAAGTGTCTATGCTGAAAGGGTGAAGAAAATATATTTTTTCAAAAAAATCAAGAAAAATCCTAGGGTATAGCCTGGCATTTTTTTTTTGCACAAATTTTCAACTTCCTCAGATTTTAATGAAAATCTGTGTATAGATGTTATTTTATATGGAGTCAAGACATTGTAATTTATAATATCAACCGTTTAATTAGCACCTGGAGAAATTCTCTTTCTAAGTTCACAAAAAATTTAGATTTATTCTCTAGTTAACTGTAATCTTCATACACCAAATGACTGTGATTAAAATTAATTTCACAACTTACACCGAGGGAACGAGGTGTCAAACGTGGTGTCGTTGGAGAGGAGGTTGTCGAAGGTGATTGTGAGGACCGGATGAGCCGGGTGGAGGTGTAGGTAGGTCATGAGTGGCAGATCCTGGTCAGGGGCACTGGTGGTGGCCACCGACCACCTCCCCAAACTGTCCTGCTCGATGTCAACCCGAATGTCCACTAGTTTCCTCCACGTCTCCACCTGAGGGAGGAGGTCTTCATACAGATGTTCCTCTTGGAAGAAATTATCTCAGACTGTCACAGAAACAAGTGTTTGCTCGCTGATATAAATGGAAGTAGATGACTGGCTCCAAGGTGTCAAAAGGAAATTTTTAAGGAACTGGGTTATATGAATGTATGTTATAATGTATGATTTATGTAAAGAAAGATCATATGTAACTAGTGAGGACACACATATGTTGCTGAATTAATTAGGACCATCAGTATTTGGAAAAAGATATAAAAGAATGTGAAACATTTACATTGATGAAAACTGTCATATCAACGCTTTCACTCTTTGAGGCCATCAAACTTGACACCCTTTAAGAACCGGGAAATGTTTTAATAGTAAAAATAAAACAATACTGAATGCGAGAACGGCTACCTCTTAAGTATGGTAGCTAAAGAACGTAAGATATTATGAGGATAGACCGTTACGATGCCTTCTCCTTTTCCTGAACAGTGAAGCTGTGGAATTCTCCGCCTTTCGTTTTCCTCTCTTCCTGTAACCTTTCTACCTTTAAGAGTCAGAAACGAAGAGCTCTAATTTCGTATATATATCATTTTGCACCTTATGGTCTTGGCCTTGATTGAGGCATCTTTGGTTCGTGCCAAGATCAGTCTATATACCTCTATCGGCTTCTCTTTATTATTGCCCTGAACTTTCCTCTACTTACGTCCCAAGTGGAATTCTAGAGAAACTTTCTTAAACCACATCATTTTCTGATATTCATCGCCAGATTCATACTCCATCTACTTACCATTTTATCAACAGACCATTCTTGTTACGTAAATATCAATTTTTGTACATGAATATCATTGTTTCCACTTGCAGAATATTTATGTACAATTGGCCAAGGAAGTGATGTCACTGTTTTCAGCATGATGTGTTCAAACCCTGGTATCTGGGTCGGTACCGAGCTAGTACTGAGTTTGTGGTACCTAGTGGGCTGGACACCAGAACAGGAAGAACTCCTGACCCAAATTTTTCGCTATTTATGTTCAGCATAAAAAGCATCAATATTCAGGAATAATCTTGAAGGATAACAATTTTAAGGACGAAGCAGATGACCTCCCGTAGCTCGTATACCTTAAACGCAATGCCTCAAGAAATATATATATATATATATATATATATATATATATATATATATATATATATATATATATATATATATATATATATATAAGGATAATTTCACTGAAAAATAAAAAGGGATTTCAAAAGGTGTGGCTGTTCTTACCGAAGCGAACAGAGTTTTTTCCACACGATCAAAGGTGGTGACGAAGCTGGCTGTCTGAGTATGGCCAGTCAGGTTGGTGTAGCGGAAGTCTTGAAGCAGCTCATACCTGCCCGTACCGACGACCACCGTGCCGTTGGTCTCCGCGGCCAAGCTGTGGAGCAAGGCAAAAGTAAAAGATTTACATTGTAAAAAAGAGAGAAACATATTGTATTTACAACATTCGTAGAGTTATCATAGGATCATGCTTTCAGGCCGACGCCAGAGGAAGACTCACTTGGAGGAGGCGTGCTCGATGGCAGCTCTGCCGACGAAGAGCCGGGCGCCGTCCTCCGTCGTGTCATTGGTCACCAGCAACTTCATCAGCACGTCCTTCTGCCGGTCGGGAGAGTACTCAAGGCTCATGTCTGCCGCCAGCATATCGTGGGAGTTTTGCCTTAGTTGTCCAGCCAGCTTGATGTCCTGCGGAATTAAAAAGTAGATTTTATTTTTTTGTTTCAACCCGTTTTCTTTAAAATCCTTCTTTCAAGGTTAGCTATTACTGAACTTATATATTAGTGTGAAAATAAGGTTCATGAGTGCAATATTTTCTGGTTCATCATGATGGGTGTATCTGTCTCCTGACGAAGGGGACATTTACTGTCATTTATCCTCTCCTGCTTGTGCCCCTGGTGGCGTTCCTACTGGTCTAGGTGTGAGCGGCCGAGAGCAAGGACGATAACCATGTAGTGTGAACTCGAGAGAGGCCCCCACCTCCAGTCAGTAAGGTTCCAGCCTTGTCACAGTTTACCGAGTCTGAGGCTAGTGGGGTTCCAGTCTCTGAGATCATTATGACCTCAGGTTATCTCGTGCTGTTGTATGTGGAACAGACTGGGCTCGCCGGCGGAACAGACTGAAAGAAAAACACTCGCGGAACAGACTGGTCTTGCGATGACTCAGCCCATCATCATCAATAGGGCGTCTAATGCCACAGGGCTCAACCTCACCCATTCCCGATCCACTAACATCACCAGGCCCACTAACCTCACCCTTTCCCGGTCCATCAACCTCACCAGGCCCACCAACTTCACCAGGCTCACCAAGACTAAAGATTTTCAAAGTGATGGCAGAATATTCAAAGGCAAGAATATTTTGATGCTTTATATCGGCAGCCAACACCATCACGGTCCACACATTTGGTAGTTACTCTCCAACGGGCTGAAAAGAGGCGGCCAAAGCATCTCTCAAAAGGACCCTGAAATTCATCTGCCACGCCAGCCAACGACATGACTCCCGACTCTAAGACCAGACGAACTGCCGGAGTGCCATCCAAGACACGCATATCAAACGCTCGTTACGTGCCGAATGAAATGCGATCCTTTGGGGTATTCTGAGCATTATGATACCCAACATGACAGCCAGAGTGGCGAGAGTGGTGCACTTAGCTCAACTGACCTTCTCCAGCACAGGGTGGGCGAGGCTGACGAAGGCTGTGTGGAGTAAACCATTAACCGTACTCTCATCCTTCCACTGGAGACGTCCAGTCACCTCTTCTTCCTCACTAAAAGGAAAAGTAAGTCAGTTAGTATCATTCATACAAGTGCATACCTGCTGTGCATAATGTCTTCAAGTTATACTTCATAAGAAAGACTTCTTAAAACCTATTATTTATGAGTGGAAATTCAAGAAGTGTCCCCATATGTAATGTTACATGTCATAACTCCCTATCCCGTTTTAGCAGACGTCAGTAATCCAACGAGGGATTGCACTGGGACTGGACTCTCACTCGGGGTTGTAAGCATCCCAGTTGAACTTGATGTGGGCGTTGATGTCCCTGGAGGAACGCTTATAGTAACCATCAAGCAGGACGGTGCGATATGGCTGCGAGAACTTCCCCTTCAGGATATGTTCTTTCGTAAATCCCTGTCGAAGAGAACAGAGAGCTGATCAGAATACATGTCACAGGTGATTATATGATACATCAGGATAAAATGATTTTGTATTTGTAAAGAAGGTTGTTGCTTTCTTACGCAAGTTGAGACGACATGGGCAACTGAATGCCCTAATCAAGGCCATCTCATCAAGATATATATATATATATATATATATATATATATATATATATATATATATATATATATATATATACTCTAACCTAGTCTAGGTACCTACTTAATCAATCAACCCGTTAGGGAGGATGAACAGCTGGGTTAACTGTGTACCGGCTGCTGCGACCAATGTGGATTTAATCCCGGGCGGCTCGTGAATGCCTCATAGTCAGCAACGCTAACAGCTATATGCCAAAAGTGGTTCACCTGTAACTATAGCTACGGAACTATAACTACTACAATGGTCCTACTATACTAGTAGTTTGTGTAGAGCAAGTATGATTAAGAGAGGCACCCACCCACCTTGGAAACATCCTTCCAGTTGATATCGAACTCGATCCTCTCCTCCTCTGACCACGAGACGACGAAGCTGATGTGGAAGTTTTCCGGTGTTAGATCGTAGCTCGTGGCCAGTAAGATCTCTCTGTCTAACACCTTTCCTAAAATATCCGAACACACCATTACTCCAGTTTCCTCCCCAGCTGAGTGTCCTGCCTAGCTGAGTGGACTGCCCAGCTGAGTGGACTGCCCAGCTGAGTGGACTGAGACCTTAGTTGCATCCACGTTTAGGTTGGCTTAGGCTTTTATCCAACATGTATGAAGTATGATCAAGTGTGATTTGAACTTAGAATGTACAAATGTCAATGTGACAAGAAAAAGAAAATGCAGAGTTTGTACTGTGTTATGAGCGCTTCTCTTCGTTAATGTACATTGTACAATAGAGGAGAAAATGTTCACTCGTCTCTCACTCCTTGAGGATGATGAATATATGCTAATGGTTCACTGATATGAAAAAGAACAGACTCAAGAGGAACATGATCACTCGTTCCTTTGCTGCTAGAGGATGATGGTTAGGATATACTACTGGTCTATAGATATAATAAGAACAGAACCAAGAGGGAAGAGAACTTTTACCTGTGAAGGTGAAGTTCCTGCTAGACTGGGCCGTGTTGTGCATGATGGTGATGGTGTTGCGTCTCGTTACATCCTGCAGATCATACAGCTCCAACGTGGTTTCCGTCTGTCGAAATATATAAACACACTCTCGCCTTAGAACACCTCCTCCCTTACCTCTCACATCCTCTACCGCAATCATGTGAGTGAATCTCGACACTTGATTAATTCATATATTACCCATGACATTTTAGTTTTATGTCTTATGACTTTTAAGTTGTAAGAATATGCAAACCTCCAGTGCTGTCTCGGATTTACGGTTCGATTCCTTGGTGGTGGAGATTCCAAAGGGCCACAGGAAGTTGTTGCACTCAAAGGACGTGCGCTGCTTGACGATACCCTCCGCCAACACGGCCGTAACACGGTCTATCTTCACGTTGAAAGGAAACCTGCCGTATGTCGCCCCCAGCTCTATGCTGACGTCGCCAGTCAGCGGGAACTGTGTGGCGTAAATGTCGTTAAGTTAGTGGTCTACTTACAGTTTGCCTCATTACCTCTGCTTGTGATACTTGCGTATCTGTCAGTATACTAATATTTACGCAAGTGGTACGCACAGGTTCCCAGGCGGAGGAAAGTCGATTCAGTCATTTCTACCCTAGACGACCTAGCCCTGGACGACCTAGCAACATGAGGCATCCATCCCTTTAACACGCCTTAAGTCCTTCCTTCCACTGAACACACTTGCCTTAAATCCATCCCCTAAACATACTTAATTGCATCCCTTTGGCACACTTGCCGTAAATTCATCCTTTTAATACATTTACCTTAACTCCGTCCCTTATATGCATCCCTTTGACACACATGCCTTAAACCCAACTCTATAATGCACTTACCTTCCATCCCTCTCTTTAACACCTTCTAGATCCACTCCTTTAACGCCCTCCTTAAACCCTTCCCTTAAACAAAGCTCGAGTCCGTCCCTTCCTCACACGGTTACCTTAAACCCATAATTGATCTGGACAGTCTTGTTCTGGATGAAATCCTCCGTAATCTGCAGCGTCCCGCGGTGTCCAGCGTCCAAGTAGTGATGCTTCAGGGTGGCGTGGACGGGTCTGCGTCCCCAGGGCGTGGTAGCGTTGTGTCTCCAGGGCCACTGCAGGTGGTAGTCGCCCACGTACCCGTCGTCCGTCAACTCCTGAAGAAGAAGAAAAAACACAAGATTCTCTGAGTCATGATTCCCTGAGTTATGATTCCCTGCATCAGCTACGAGGGGAAGATGGACTGCGATGTAATTCACGGACTACTTATCTTATAAGATGAATGATGCAGTTAATTCATTGATTCATGAGGTCAGACTATTTTTCCCTTTGAAATTCAGTAAGAGAACTTATGCAACTTGCGTTTCTCGTGTGGTTTGAGACACCATTTAAGTACTACATAAGTAACTTTCGAAGTACTACGTAAGTAACTTTCTTTTTTACGTATATTTTTGAGAAAACGCACCTGTTTGAAGTTGAGTGTGACGGGCTGGCTCTCCCACATGAGGGTGGATGTGACGGTGATGACCCCGTCACCCGCTGGGAAGCCACGAACAGGCATGTTACCCTTGACTGTAGTCACATCTGACCCGGTCTCGATGGTTGACCTGAGGGGAACAATCTGCTTAAAGACTCTATCATGTACAAGATGCAAGTGAACCATAAATGTGTTTATAGAGAAATGCTCAATCTCAGGCCATCTGGTAGAATAGCAGTCCTCTATGAAAAAGATTATGATGGACCTTAAACCAAGCTTCCTTAAAAGGTGATTTCATGGCTCTGGTACAGTCTCAGACCATCAGAGACCCATCTCAACTCGTACTTAATTTTACCTTCATACCAACGACAGGTCTAAACATTGTACGATTATACGATAACGAAACACTTACTCGAACCAGTGAATCTCATCGAGTGTCTCAAGGTGTATGATGGCCCGGTTCTTGCTCCAGCCCTCGACCATCGGCAGGTCAAAGGTCATGAGGCCATCCATGGAGTTCTTGTTGAAGACGAGATTGGAGTGCAATGTTACCTGTTGTGGACCCGAAGACCCTCGCTCCCATTCCAGAGTCCCTGTTAGGTTCAGGTGCCGTCCTTGTTTACGCATCTGTTGCGAGGGTTGACAAGTCAACGGGCTGTTATATTCGCTTCTAATTCACTGGCTGAAAGGTGACTGGAAATCCAGAGACTAGACTAGGTTCTTACCAGCCAAAAAACCGTAATAGCGTAATGATATCCACTCTAAGAATACATGTAGGTTATCGGCGTATCTGGCAAGTTACAGAAAACAGCTGTGAGCACAAACATGCCGAGTGCAGACGCTACGCTGCCTCTGACAGACAGACAGGCAGACAGACAGACAGACAGACAGACAAACAGACAGACACACACACACACAGACACACGCACGCACTCACACACACACACATACACACACACACACACACACACACACACACACACACACACACACACACACACACACACACACACATTTGAATGTTATATTATTCATTGCCTTAGAGTTGGTGAACTCAGACATCAGGACCTGATATAACCACAACTTGGTGATCACTTAACTGATGATAATATTTCTGAGGAAGTGGCCTAATTGCATCTAAAGTCTGCAGTGCCCTTCGCTATATACTCGGCATCATGAAATTATTTTAAGAAAATATGTTTACCACTGTGTATTCTGTTCTTAAATGCAGTTTCAGCTTCCTCTCTGTACTTACCTACAACAGCACTTTCGATATTTTTGATGTTTTCAGCCCCTCCTCCCTCTTTTATATTGTTATGAACCAATATATTTTGTTATAGACCTTGTATTTCATTGTTCTCTCGCCCTCGACTAATCACCAGAACCAGTGACATCTCTCCCATCAATTTTCCTCAGGTTAAGCCCAAACCTGACCATTTTCTTTATACAAAAGGATTGGTGTTTCCAGTAACTTTCACCACTGCTGAATTCCCCTAAAGTAATAACACAATTAAGGTCAACTACGTGAGGTAGGAGCTGATTGGAGGGAGCTGAGGTAAAGGGAACAGCGACTGGTGAATCGTGGACCAAGCTGGCGTTCAGTTAGAGGGAATACAGCTGGTTCAGCTTCCTTATATGTCCAAGGTCATCAGGCAAACCAGCGTACCACTTAGTACAGGACAGTGAGGGAGTAAGCTTGCATTTGAGATTTCTCAACGTATAAGCGATATGGGCCTTTGTGTGTGTGTACATAGTGTATGTGTGTCTTTAAGCATGTGTACATGCATGCATGTGAGTTTTTGTGCATGTGTATAAGAGAGTATGTGCGTCTTTGTGCTTGTGTGTATGTGCGTATATATGTCGTTGCACATGTATGTAATCATCCATTTATAATTACCTATTTGTACTATATGAGGAGCGAGTTCTACACCCATGGGGTCCAATCTATTGAATTTTCTCTATTAACATTTATAATCTCATAACTCAGTCAGTTCCATTCATACATCACCATTGTACTATAAAAGTACTTCTTCACGTCTTTTCTAACAAAATGTGTGTGTGTGTGTGTGTGTGTGTGTGTGTGTGTGTGTGTGTGTGTGTACGGTCGACATTTTTCAACATTCCTTTGCACAACCACACTTTCTTACCTCTCCGGCAAAGCTGTAGTGAGACCTGTAGAGGTCGAGCGTGATGGTGGGCTTGATGGTCTGGAAGTTGTCGGAGTGCTCAGCGATGGCCCTGAAGGTAATGGGATCCAGGTGTGGCCACTGCAGGTAAACACTCAGCTCTCCTGGCTTGGACGTCACCTGCTTCACTTTCCCCTTAAGCACCAGTCGACTGTGGGCACGTGAGTCGCCAGGTGAGCGAAATTATCCTCACACACACATAGTACAAGTGACTAAGTTTTTTTTTTTTTTTCAAATCTCGGATGCTAAAGCGTTATCTGACTAATGTAACGAGGTTGGTAGAACTAAAGTTACAAAGATGATTCCTAAAGTTGTATGCTTCAGAGAGAAGGCAAACGACCCTAACTCAGCCAGTATCAAATTAGCAAAGGCAATGGCCACTGTAACCTCAATATAAAATTTGGGACAAAGATGTTTGTCTTTAATCGCAGGAGAGATGTGTGGCATGAGATACATAAAAGAAAATTAGAAAATATATGCATTAAGAAATATCATTATTGATGAGATTCTACGAAATAATACCATATATAACTTGACAACCGTTGAAAACAGTTCTGATATGCACTACTGTATTGTTTCACGTTAAATATATGTTGTATTTCAGAGCTACTTGTAAGGGCAAAAAACTCTATTCCTGCGTGAATCTTGTACAAAAGTCCATCACTTCGGTGACATTTTTTCTACTGTGAGATTACAATTTAATGAAAATGAAAGGGAAAATGAAGTTCCTATAGATTAAAGGGTTAACACAAAGGAATTATAAAACAGCAAGATGCCATTGGGTTCTTTTCAGGCTGTTTGTGAAGCGGAAGAAGCCAGTAACTCGGAAATCAGTATGGTAACAGAAAGAGGACATAAAGGTGTTTCAAAAGGGAAAATACAGCAAAATTGTCAAAAATCTTCAAACTTTTGGTAAAATAGGACTGCAACTTTTTCATAAAAAACTGCAAATTTTTCAAACACCTATAAAGTTTTAAAAACCTTACAAACTTTCCAGATACCTACAACCTTTTCAGAAAGAACCCTCCAAACATTTCTTGAATCTGCAAACTTTTTTCTTTTTTAGAAAAACCTGCAAATTGATACTTTATTTTCCTTTTGAGATCATATGACAACGAGAGATGGAGAGAACCGTCTCTTACTTCCAGTATTCGTGGTTGCTCTTTAGGTCAAAGGTGCCGTCTACATCGATCATATCCCAGGCAGAATCGTTCATGAGGTTCACCTCCACTGTGTAGAACTTGTCCTGGCCATCACCCTGACCTATGGTGAGGGACACCTTCCCGTCTATATCACTGTAGGATAAGCTATTGAATGAGATCTCCAAGGACCCGGAACCCACTGGAGTGGCCCACTCGACCTTCAGATGGTAGGGAGTTTGTGCCCGCCTGAGGACCAAAAAGAAACATACAGTTGTGAAGGGTGAAATAAGTGTAATGATATTGTGTCTTGCATGTAATCAATCCACTTGTAATGAAAACATCTCCGAAGATGCTCACACAACTCAGATAATCAAATTGTCTTTCATATTACGCTTCGTGCATTGTACGTTAAAAAGAACATATTCTCAATAGAAAATGATCAAAATTCCCATATGAAGAAAATAAAGAGTTAGGAATGTAAAAGTCAGTGTATTACATTGAAAAGGTTTATCTGAAAGATAACAACAGGATGACATAAAGTCGACATCCTATTATTTCCTCGTCATCTGGAGTAAAACCAGATATCAACACACAATCTGCTTAGCTTCACACTCTGCAGTACTCAAGATTTTCATGCTTTTTTCTTTTTGATGATCCTTACTCAATAAACCGAATCTTACGAGAGAATAATATCTTCAGTACAGACAACCATTTGATTTACTTTTAGAACGTATACTTCATTTCCCTTTTAACATATTTCAAATATTAGCATTTATAATATTCCCCCACATTACTTACATTTCTATATTCTGACACTAAATAATATTCATGGATAGGGCACATTACTATATCTTTAAGATCTAACTATTACTCAGTTTTAATTTTCATGACATAATGTAAACATTTCGTCCGTGGCTATGTTCTGTCCTCATTAACTCTGTAATCAGTTGTTGATTTCCTTCGAATCCTCAGCTAACCAATCTATGTCACAACTGCATCACATCAACAAGACACGACTCATCTTACATTTACTAAGTATGTCGTATGACCAACAAACTACACCAGTGCATGGCTGAGACTGGATAAAATGCTAATTCCAATAAGACTCAAGAAATAACCATATAACACCCACGTCCTTGTCTGAGAAAGGCCTGACATACGGCATTACTCAAGTTAGAAGCTTACTGGAACATGAGGTCAAACGTGATGTCCTGGAATCCCTGATGTGGCGTTGTGAGGTGGACGGCCAACTTGAAGGGCTCTCGATCCATGTTGTTGAATCCCAGATGCACTTGGTAGCTGCCCTGCTGCCCTCCGTACTCACGCTCAACCTGGGTATATTCAGCGATCATTTGTTTTTTTTGGACAATATAAAGATTGATGTTGGACGGTGGGAATCAAGTGTGATGTTGGGATTTAAGTAACTTTGTTAAGTACTAGCACCTGATGAGGTGAGTTGTCTACACGAAATATGTCGTGCCACATGCAGAGAAAAATTACATGTTGAATATAATTGTATGAACTCCTACTGAAGTGCGATTTCACCTTCATGCTATCATCATGGACAAGTGTGACCATCATATATATAAATATATATATATATATATATATATATATATATATATATATATATATATATATATATATATATATATATATATAACATCGAACGATCAATATTCTGACCTCGATGTCGACCTCCCAGTTATTCTCATCCTGGTATTTCCAGAGCAGATCGCCATGGTAGGTCCCGCCAGCGCCTTCCAATACCAACCGATTCCTATAGCCACCTTCCTGAGGAGACCCTTCCAGACGAATGCTGGAATGCTCCAAGTCTTCCCACGGAGTCTCCAGCGTTCCATAAAGCTAAAGAAGGTAAGACCACATAATAATGGTGATATATCGACACATATCTATACTCTCCACCACCTTGTTACAAAAACAGGTAAGGAAATATTGACTCATGTTGGTAATAAAGTTCTTTACGAGATATGTTTCCAGCACACTGGTGAAATCGGTGTAAGCCTGTAGTATGTGTTAGTTACTTGTGACGTGGCTACGTACCGCCTGGATGAAGTTGCGCTGGAACATGACCGAGGCATCGAGAATAATGTCGCCTTTCTCCCACCCAAGCTTCGTTATCAGGTGTGATTTCAGCACATCTAATGCCGTCAGTTTCCACATAAATGTTCCGTTTCTGAAGAAAAAAGGTATTTCATGATATATTAAAGGTTTCTCCTTCGCTGGCAGGTGTAACAAGGGAAGGTCTCTAGAGACCTTTGACCCAAAACATTTGGCAAAATGTGGAGAAAAGAATTTATTATGTATTGAAGATCAAACAGAACTCTCACTAGAACCACCGTCTGTGATTGCCACGACAAAATATACTTCCCTCGAGGTTATCAGGAATTTCGTGTTGCTTTAATACAAGGTTGAGTATCTGATGTTTGAGAGAGAAAACGAATAATCTCAAGACCATCCCTCACTCTACTCCTTCTCGTACCGAGCCTCCTGTTTGGTCGGTCCGTTGGCAAAACACTGCGTTACACGATTACTGTATAACTCTCATCATTATCATTATAATTATTATTATCATTATAATCATCATTATCATTATTAGTCTTATCATTTCTATTATCTTTATTATCATTATTATTATTATTATCATTATTATCATCATCATTGTTATTCTTTCATTATCATTATTATTGTTATTCTATTATTATCATTATCAATGTTATTATTAGTTATCATTATTATTACTATTATTAGCCCCACGAACGTCACGCTAAGCCTTTCGGCGTCTTCGGCTCTTCCATAGCTAATTTCACTCGTTTTTTGAGAACGAAACAAGTACGAAATGCCACAGTGGGTCAACTTGTGTAAGAAGAGATTACAAAAACACTCAGTATCCCCGTTTTCTCTTTACCAACTTTGCCCAGTGTCTCACTTGTCAAACATGAAAGTGAAAAGATCAAATAACAATCCCATAGCACCATACCCAGCATGATGAGAGCTTCAAATATAATTTTTCCTCACTGAACCAGAATGGTATTTTCCACACACCACCAGTGATTAGTATCCATTACCTTATAGACTATTATTATTATCATTATTAGTGTTATTATCACAATTATCATTAGTAGAAGTGTTATCATTATTATCATTAGTAGGAGTACTCTCATTATCATCATTAGTAGAAGGATTATCATCATTCTTATCACTAGTAGAAGTCATCATTATTATCATTAGCAGAAGAATTATCATCATTATTATCATTGGTAGAAGTATTGTTATTATCATTTTCATTAGTAGGAGTATTATTCATCATAATAATCATCTTTAATAATCCTTTCAAAATTAGTTCACGGAATTACACACGTTTTTCTTCATTCACCGTTGGTGTATCAGCTTCGGTGTGAAGCCTCATACCTGAATGGTTCATAAGGTGAGACGAAGGACCCGGACAGGTCCTTCGTCGTGCCAGATGCCGTCAGCTGGAAGAACTGGCCGGCGGGCGTGCTAAGCCTGCCGTCGAAGTGCCCTGCTTTGTAGTCGTCAGGCACCAGGTACTCAATAACGAAGTCCAGGTTCTCGTACCCCTCCAAGGGCGTGATCACCGTGAACTGCAACTGGCTCTGTTCGTTCGTTGGAAATCGACCTTTGACCAAGAGCTGCAAGAAAAGATGTGACATGCTTAGGGGAAAAAATTGACCTGCACATCCTCCTAGCCTGCGTTATACATCTTAAGATTTCAGGTCTTAGTTGTGTGGCGAGGGCGTGTTACCTTGGAGGAGGTCGATGTCTCAGAGACCAAAGTCAGGTCCAGCTGAGGCTCAGGTTCCCAGAAGAAACTGCCGGTCGCCCTCAGGTTGACGTCACTCAGGTGCTCGTCCAAGGACTTCAAGGGGAGGATTGCTAGTGCGAGTCCTTCTACTCCCTTGGTGCCGTTCTGCGAGGCGAACAAACGCATGATCAATGACCAGTTACCTAAATACCTTGTGATCATTCCTCAGAAAACTGATTATATGTGCAATTACACTGATTACATATGCAATTACATTCATCATAAAAATCTAAGTTCTAAAATGACCTTATATAATGGCTTTCATGCAACAGATACACTTCAAGACTACAGGTAGATGAGAGGCAATCACTGCAGCACACCTGTTGTTTCACTGCCCAACATCTGACCTCCCAAATCACTGCTTCCTAATTCATCAATCGTGACCTAGAATGAGTTCGTGGAATTCGTTTCTCTGGGTACCGAACCCTCCTCCTCCTCTCGCCAGGTATAGAACCGAGTATATGTGGTCGTAGAGCTTCTGTTGTGAGTGGAACAGTTTTGAAAGCCTGTTTCAACTGTTAAGATATTCGATACTTGATCTGCACACTTAGGAGATCACTTTACCTGCAGCTCTACGATCAGTCTCAGATTCTTGGTGGGTCCATACTTCATATTGAGGTCGTACTTGATATCTGAGACGGTGGAGTTGTCACACAGGTCGAGGAAGATGGTGTGGAGTTCTGGCAGAGGCGTGTACAACTCCAACGCTATCCGCAGGCGCGGCACCTGACCCTGTTCGTACCGCGCCCCTAGACCGTACTGGACGAAGGAGAAACGTGCAGTCTGAGACACAGTTACATCATGTTAATAAGAAGTATCAGGAACATATACTTAAAACGGCAGTGTGCAAGGAAGAATTATGGAAATCGAGACATTCCTCTGAGCTGGAGGAGGAGGAACCAAGAGGCGTGAGACACAGAAGTGAACTGCAACAGCAAGTAGCTATAATGCAGAGACGCGGATCCCATCTGTGCTTGGAAAAGTTAGTTAGAACAAGAAAGTGAATGATGGTGATAAGAGACTAAACGTCATAGTTAAGACATTATATAAAACACACGAAACAGTTATGACACTGCACAAAAAGCCACAATGCTACATCACAAGCAAACACAGAAACTTGAAATGATAATAGAATAGAATACTACATGCCATGAGGAATAACTTAGACGTTTTAAATAGAACACTGCATTGCTCCAAGAATAAGCAAGATTCTTAATGATAGAGATAGAAATAATGATTATGATAATGATAATAGTAATGATAATGAAAATATTACTAATAATGATAATAGTAATAATAACAATAATGATAATAATGAAAATACTACTACTACTACTACTACTACTACTACTACTACTAGTACTACTACTACTTGTACTACTACTACTACTACTACTACTAATGATAACATTATAATGTTCCAAGAATAAGCATAACATTTGAAATAAAACACGACACACCACCAAGCAATGACCAAGACATTTGAAATAGAACAGTGTTATGCTCCATCAAGTACAACTAATAAAGCCTGAGATGATGTATTGTACCAACCTAGTAACTACAATGACAGTTCCAACACAGAACAACACTTTAACTGAAATAAAAATAAAGAACTTAGCCTGATGTGAATCTACTTGTGGAACAGGAAACTTCAAGAGGTCTGACTCAGGCAAAACCCATGATGACACAAGGAAAAGCCAAGAAGCTTGTAAGAAAATATAGAACCACACCAGGACAAACCAAAATTTAAGGTAGGACAATGTACTACTGCAGTGCGTTAGGGAAAACAAAAGGAATGAAACATGAGGTACATTGACAACACTGTCAACAGGATGAATATGAAGCAGAAGATAAAATCATTTTGCTGTATCAAGGGAGAATCATAAACACTGGGACGGGAAATACTTTCAAGCTTGAAACACGGAACTACACAACACTAGGGAGTACTAACAAGCTTGATACACAGAGCTCCACCACACCAGGAGTTATTGGATTGAGCTTGGTGAGTCAAAGCAAAATATGCATGGCTTTGGCAATTATGCTGGACTTGTCAATTCATCCGATGCACAAATTTAGTCTTCGTATTAAAACTCGTGTGCATTCACGCTGAATAAAATCAATTACATCAGAAAATGATTTGACTTTTATACTTAAAGCATTACACTTTCATTTTAGAAAGGTATCAGCTTAATCTTGACTGTAAAATCAGGGTAAGCGTTAGATTTAACCCCTTCTAAAGAGTTTGACCTTGTATACTGATACTATTCTATTACTTATCAAATTACTCGGTTC
This sequence comes from Panulirus ornatus, assembly GCF_036320965.1. Taxonomy (NCBI): domain Eukaryota; kingdom Metazoa; phylum Arthropoda; class Malacostraca; order Decapoda; family Palinuridae; genus Panulirus; species Panulirus ornatus. The sequence goes on from NC_092224.1 coordinate 38,192,576, forward strand.
ATTTATCGATATTTTTTTCAAAGCGAGGCTTTACAGCGAAGCGTGATGACAGTCTATCGAAGGATCTCCCACTAAATCAGAACATTGCAATTGGTCTTATGATATAAACGTCCTGTCATGAACGTTCACCACTCACTTGATGGCTGTCGAGGACTCTGGAAACCCTACCTTTTGCTCGCCCAGTTGTCCGTAGATGCGCGAGTGGACGCGCACTTCAGGCTCCAGGCGGAAGAAGTTCCTCAGCTCACCAGTTATAACCTGGATGACAAAAGCAATTCTCAGTAGGGCAGCGAAGAAAAGAAGACTTCGAAAAACTGAGGCAAAGAGAGAGCAATGTTGAAGCGGTGAAGCGAAGATAACATATGTCAGTTATGGGTGTCACTACAAGAAGTGTCATGATAAAGTGTGTGAGGACTACAAAGAAAACTGCGTAAGTAAGTATAGGGAGGACTGTGAGATAAGCCTCTACTTCAGAAATGGTAAAAGGACTTTAAGATTGATCAACTTATTTTTCTGGATAGGGAAAATATTACTATGGATTCCTTATAGCTTTTACTTTTTATATTCTATTAACCTATTCATCGATTTATTTATTCAAGGAAGGAGGTATCATGACTAGGGAGTGAACTTAAGCAATGGGGAAGATTGCGAAAGGTGCACCTTGCGTGATGGGCAAAGTTCAAAAGGACCAAAAGGGACCTGTTAACTAGGAGACTCACCTTGTACCCTGGGAAAGGCGTGAGGATCGTGCAGCTGACGAGGAAGTCAGACAGCGAGGTCGCCTGACCCAGCACCACGAAGCCCACGTCAATCTTATCATTCCACTGTATTCTGGCCTCAGTCTGAAACGACACCGCGGGAGAACCGCGCATCAGCACACACTGATAAGCGATTTACGGAAATCACATCATTGAGGGTACGGAATGCCAGATAACTCTACAGAAACATAGATTTTTTTTTAGGTTAGAGAAGGATGTCTTGCAAACTGGATCGAGAAAACATGACATCTGCTGATCAAGGGCGAAGATAGATCTTACTTTGGTTGGTCCTGCTTTGGAGTGACCGAGGACCACGGCCGCACGTTCCAGCTCCTCGAAGGTCGTGTTGATGTGGATCCCAGCCTTGAAGCGTTGCGGTAGTGTGGCCACGTGACCCTCCACCCGCACCTCCTCGTCCACCCATTTCACTACGATCTGCCAAGTACAGATATCCCATCAAGCATAAGGTGCAGATAAAGGAAGTTTCATGGGATGCTGAAAGATACGTGTCATGTGTGTGTGTGTGTGTGTGTGTGTGTGTGTGTGTGTGTGTGTGTGTGTGTGTGTGTGTGTGTGAGTGTACCAGTATGGACGTGTTACGTAGTGTTGGTCTGTGGAATCGTGTGGACTTGCGTGTTTGTGGTCAAAAAAAGTGTGTTTGTAACCAGTGAAATTTACCTCTTTATGCATATGGGGAAGGGGTCGTTATTGGAACCCCTTCAGACTTAACACTTCACACTTAATCTCACATATAAGCCTTATCATTCCTTGCCTCGGATCACGAGTGAAATCATCATTGCATCTGTTGCCATTGCAGAACCATAACTCCCATTTGGCTTTTCTCATTGTTGTATCTCACATGGTCGGGATCGTGTTGTTAAAAAAAGGGAAAAGATGTAACTAGCGAAAGGAACAATAACGTAAGGAAGCAGAAAAAGCCTCTGAAATTAAAGAAGAAAGTGGGATAAGAAAATAGTAAAAGGGTGAATGAAATAAGACGTACTGAGAGTCTTTCCTCCATGGCAGCAGAATCATGGTAGACTCGAATGGTGGCATTGACGACCTCATCTCTCTGTAGGGAGGTGACAGCCAGCGCGCCGCTCAGGTACTCCAGTCCATTGTACACTTCGCCTGCCGAAGAGAAGGATACGTGTGACACAGACACAATCAAGCAGACTATTCGACATACATGATAAACGATAAACAGGAATACCAATAGCCCCAGCAGTGCTATATACAGTTGACTTCTTTTGCTTATAAGATTAACAACAGATGAGAGTGAACCTGTCAGTGAAATGACATGAGGTGACAAGTGAGGGTATATAGCTTACAGTGACACAAACAAGAAGACTGTTCTATTAAGCATAGGATGATGCGACATACTGCATTACCATCTGCAGACAGAGACGTATGTAATGTCCTTTTTTTCAGTTACACAATAGAGGCGAATATATATGTCACGTGTACATTTCATTTGATTTTCCTTCTGAAGTGATAAACAGATTGTTAGTATATTTCCCCATGGTGCATGTTGGGCTTGAACTGGGCCTCATAAATAACAAATTCTCTAATATGGTCATTTATCTCGTCATTCCGACTGACACTCACTTCGACTGTCCAAGCCAGGCTTATGGTTTCTCTTCATCAAGCTTTCACTGCAGGCATAAATTGCTTTGTTGTGCTGCACTCACAGGGGCAGGATGCATATAACTGTAGCCAGCTAAGTGACTGGCACTTTATCTTGTATGAGCTACTACTCATCTCCATATTCTCTATTCCTTTTGATGAAACCACAAAGCTCTTGCATGCATACAGGATATATGTATGTATTACCACACCCACAGTTGGAAACGAGCATACTGCATCCTTACTTCCACTCTTCAGTCCACCCAAGTCATCGTGGGAGCATTTCTGACGTGGACACATACTCCGTACTGACCAGCTGGCATCCTGAGATATATTCGTCAGCACATTATCCACTCATGTCGTCGTACAGTTCATACCTGAACTGCTGTATGAGTTTGTGCATCGCCCTTGTAACCGGCGACTAATCAGAGATCAGGTAAATTGGACGACAAGCTGGTCTTATAAGGGGAATCTATGTACAGAGGACTGCAGTTAGCTGTTGGAATTCCTCTAGTTTAATTAATCTATTTGACACCTGTTTTTTAAGATGTATTCATCTAATCGTGTGAAGTGAATGAACGATATAAAGCATTGGTTCATTTAACGGCATCAGCACTCACATTGAACATTATACCTCTGATCATACAAATAACATGAAAGGAAATATATATGTCCAAACGTATATAAAGGCTTTCAGAAATTCAAGATTAACGAGATCAGTAATAAAAGATATATTGATACTAACTCAAACATGAAGAATTTGATCAATCTCACACTCCATAACACATTTTACATGGTCGTGTATATTAACCTCGACGTTCTAGGGGCAGACCTACCATTCAGGAGAACCCTGTAGTCGTGGTCCTCCCACTTCGTCGTGGCGTGGATGTCGACGGAGGTGGGCATGAGGGAGAGGTCGACCGCAGAGGACATCTCGTGGTAGCCAGGGATAGTGGTGAAGATCTGGCCGAACACCGAGTATCGCAGGTCGTCTAGATGGCTGTCATCTTTGCCTTCGAAAGTGATCTCCAGCCGGTCAGTGTCCCACTACAGGAGGTGAGGTGCGTTATAACCAAGCGATGAACCAGAGACAGTTTACAACATTAAACAGATACGTATCGTTGTCTGACTGACTATGTTAACAGTATATAAGGACAGGGTGCAGAGAGAGACTAGTGCCTACCGTTTAAATTAAATGATATTCCTACATGACCAAAACGAGGCCACGGCTCTAATCTTTGAATGGTACGGAATGAGATATTAGAGGTATTACTGGTGATTATGAAAGGGAATTACATCAATATGTTTTTTAAGGGGACTCAATGTCGAAGGTCATATTATTGTGGAATGGGAAATCTCACTTGACCCTGAAAAACTGATATTTGTGGAAGCAATTAATACCAGGAGAATGGTATATGATTCTCCAGCTGATGGAAAAATATGTAGAACGACCTCATAACTATATAAGAAAAGAAAAATAGCCTCTAGCAAATTTATAATTGAAAGATGAATAGAAACTTCCTTGGAAAAATCTTATGAACAATTTCAGTCGTTTTATAATAACACACACACACACTCACAGCACATGAACAGCTTGTGTCCACAGCATATGAGTAGCGCTGTACACAGCATATAAACAGTTACTGTCTGCAGAACATGAGCACTTACTGTACCACGGGTAATTACCTGTATGTAGAAGTTTGTGTCAAGAATGTTCGGTTTCTTCTCCAGTTTGGCTCCAGTGCTGGCGCTGACGAGACCCTCGAAGGACGAACTCACGTCCAGTTTGGTCTCTATCCTGAAGATGGCGTCATCGATCTGCTTCTGCGCCAGGAAGTGCAAGTCGATGAACTCACCGTCGTGCCACCTGGACCTTAGGGTGCTCTCTATGTGGTCGTTGTTACGAGAGTACCTGCGAACGACCACACGCATGTCCTTAAACGATCAGACGTATGGGCGGGTCATTTTGAAAGTTGTAAGACATGTATATAAATATATATAGTAACTGTAATGAGCTTGAAAATCCCGTGTTAGCTCCCGTCCATCACTTACTTCACCTCCAGGTAGTTCTTCTTCCACTGTGTGAACGGCGTCGCGATGTCGAATTTGCCGTACAGTTCGGCGGTGTCACCTCGCCTGAGGCGCATCGTCATATTGGCTGTGACCTCCTGCACGACACGTCTGGCGTCCGTCCAGCTCAAGCTGCCCTCGTTCTTATGCTCCCAGATCAGGTCTCGGTCCACGTACTCCACTGTGAATCAGTGAGGTTAGTTTTAACCCAGCAACTCTTTTGCTCACGTCTTCTATATCTACTCTCATGGTTCACAGTAACGATGGAAAATATATCAGCAGTGTTTTCGTTATGCAGAAAAAGACAGCTAATCCTACAATAATGGTGTATGAAATATGGATTATTTTTCTCATCCACAATAATATCAAATTGAATTATTCCATCCAAGGATAAATGCATGAGGAAAATAACTGGATGCCGTAAAGACGGGTTTATATAAGTCACCAATTTTAAGAATAGCTTTCAACATGAATGAGAGAACAGATGCAGACATATACTTGTAATGCTGGGGCTTAATGAGAAAATAGATGGTGTTGCTTTTTACCAAAAAGTTCCTTCTGTATGGTAGATAAATGTGAGTGTGTAACAGTCAACAAGGCGTGATGACATCAGCAGCAAAAAGTGTGTTCTAAGAAAGCAATCTGTGGTATGGTATAGTGGACAGTGTGAGGAGTAGGGGATATGAAAGACCTGGTATTACGAAGAGGAAGTTGGACTGTTGTGATGTCAAAAACATGAGGAGGGATAACGTGTGGAGAAGATTACAAGAATATGTCTTAGTGAAGTGATGGGGACACACCATATACAGAATAATCTTTGGGGCACAATGAATGGAGAGAGTGAAGGCGAACACGTGCAAGGTGGGTCTCGAGAAACAAATATGGTTTGGTACAAATGTGCAGAATTCGTGGAAGAATTGCTCGGCTCTACAATAGAGAACCTATAGGATATAGAAACACGAGAATTGATCTGTATTTGCAGAGAAAGATTACATCTAAATTTTTGATTATTGGACAGATAATCTTAGTTAAGTGATTGATTATATTCTAAATATAGTAGCATGAGAATATACCAGTCTAGCCAGATCAGGGTTGATGATAGATTGATTATGGATTATAATCAATCTCTTATTACGAATTGATATTTTGCTACGAATCGTAGATACGCCATTCCTCGTTATGTACTGACAATATCAATCTTCATTACTTAGATTACTATTTAGACCCTTTCTGTGCATTAACCTTCCTACATATCTTGTGGTGTACAACCAGAGAGGTGATGAGAGAGAAGAGCCTGTGTGTTCTGTCACTACTGTGGTAATACAACAACAGCGTCTCTGGTCGTCTGTACAGCCACCGGGAGTATAAAGTCAGTGGTACTTACAGCGTTTGTGTGTCCTCCAGTTCGCCTGGTATCGTTGGCCGAGGAAGAAGAGGAGGCCGTCTACTGTGAAGGTCGACTCCCTGTCGCTAGGCGTCTCGTACATGAACTCTAAGTCCATTTTTTGATTTGGGTCCCTGTCAGGAAGAGGGCTAATTTGTAATTCACATTTCCAAATAATTATTACGTGTTAGTCGATGAAAGTATACCGTGTTAAACATATATTTTGAGTAACTCAATAATTGGACTCCCGTGGTGTAGCGGTTAGCGTTCCTGACCATGACGCATTCGCGAACCGCCCAGGGTCAAGCGCATTGGTTCGAATCCTGAATGGCCCATAAATGCGTCACGGTCAAGAACGCTAACTTCTACACCACGCAAGTTGTCCGTGCCGCTTCCCCTACATGAAAAAACTGGTAAACCAGAATACTCTCAGATGTTACTTAGTTACATAAAGCATTCGACCACATTAAACATAGTGAATCAGAATCAACTCATGTTATGGGATGATCGAATCGTACGTGGACCCTGGACTGGCACACAGACAGGACACGACGCTTGTTATTAAGTCTGGAAACGTCCGACTGGTTTCACGTGACAAGTGGAGTGTCACAGACTGAGTCCTGGGTGAACGGCATCCCAAACAAGACTGCTGAAACTAAGGCTGAGGGACTGGCAAATATAGCCAATGAAAGGCATTGTAGAGTCATGTAGTACCTCCTTGTCTTAATGCAGTGTTTACTTCCCCTTCTTGTCTTAATGCACAATCCATTTAAGCTTCTTGTCTTCATGCAGATTGGATTTACCTCTTTATCTTAATGAAGAATCAAGTAGCCTCCTTTTCTTAATGGACAAAATAAACCAGCCTATACTGTGTAGGGTAAAGATTAACAACAGAAGCGGAGCTCTGACTCCCAAGACACACTGACCTGTTGGCGTTCCACTTGAGGAGAGCCTGCAGCCCTCGCTGTCTGGGCTGGAGGACGTCCATCTTCACGCTCATGTGGATGTCTCGGTACCTGTCGGGAATATGAGGAAAAGTGAGAGAGAGAGAGAGAGAGAGAGAGAGAGAGAGAGAGAGAGAGAGAGAGAGAGAGAGAGAGAGAGAGAGAGAGAGAGAGAGGTGCCATAGCTTCCTATTCACTTCTTCAGCTATACTTATGATCTCCGACGGGGATTAAGTGTCTATTAAGCAACAAGCTAATTCTGACTTGAGTGATTTATGATCACAAGATATAAAGACGAATCCTAAGATTTACGTCGTAAGCAGATACTTAATGAAGAGAACACTACACAGATGATATTTGCAGTATATGATATATACATAAACTTATCATAACTAAACATACAGAGGTTATAGCATCCAAAGTTAGGATCGATTATAGTTAGTTACCTTTGCGTAGGGTACGATCCTATATATCAGTCTGAATTTTGTTCGATGACTCTATCAGGCTTAACTCAACCTAGTTAATCAGCGTCGAGGCTTCACACCGAGCAGGAGCAATGAAGCAATGGACTCACTGAGGAACTGGAAGATGTTGGATGAGACTGTGCTCATCTCCGTTCACTGATGATGATCACAGACACGCTCGAGGTGACGGATCACCAAGACTGCCACACCCTCGCCCATCCCACGTACCTGTCAAGATGGATGTCGTTCGTGACAGTGATGACGGTCCCGACGCTGACGGCGGTGTTGACGCTGTACAGCTGGTTGGGCAGGTGCAGCTCAAGGTTGATGGTGTGGCCTAGTGCCTGCAGGTCGTCCTCAACGTGTTCGTAGGCTGCTCGACCTCTGTACTTCTGGCCCGAGTTGGTCAACACCTGAGGGAAACACTCGAGTTGGTCAGGTGACGATGAAGATGGCCGGAATGTATGTAGCAAGTGTCGTGTCGTATGACATCACTATTTAGCCTTACTATCTTTCAACATGTACGTTTTCTATAATGATTTTCATTACGTACGTTTCTCCTCCATCCCCAGGGATAACTACAATGACGGAAATCAGGTTAGGAATCCTAAAACAAAAACAGATTAGGAACTTATATGAAAACAACGACTTATGGATTCTACTCCACAGTACCTACGACTCATGAAGGATTAGCAATATCTAGTAATGCAAACCTGGCACTTCCATCTTACCCCTACCGACCCATAGGCTATGGAGCAAACATCTAATATTTCCAAAGGAGAGTGACTGTTCTCTCCCAACATCTATAGACTTAAACGTCTTTTTACGATTAAAATGATTGAATATAGTGGACAAGACTTGCCTTAAAGGTCTGAATACCCAACACATATGTAGAATATATGTATCAAATACTTTGATGAATATAATCATAAGAAACTACGGCTGTGAGTGCACTGTGACAGGCCCGTACAAACTACGTACATGAGTGTCCAGACTCATTTCACGGTCGTTGGCATGGAAGGTCGCGTTGATCCTGGTGAGGCCGTAGGAGGGAAGGCGGACGTCCAGCAGCAGATTGTGGAGTTCCTCAAGTCGGGAGGACAGTTCACGATAAGTCCCACTCACCTCTACTCGCCAGTCAGTGCCCGACCTGGCCTCACCCTCAAACTGGTGGGAATAGATCGTTTCAAAGTTACTTTCCAATGGTTTGATAATTCAGGCAACATAGCTCTGCCCGACGTATGCCTGTGTCATCTCAGCTGTACTACCTGCACTCAGTAATGCTAACATTTATGTACAGTAAGCATAGGATCTAAGAGATATTCAGCTAAACTTTCTTATAAGTTCTGAAACTGGATGGACCATCATTAATCACTGCAATGAAGTTGCTAATAATAGCATAATGTATCGTGGCAAAAAACATGAGGATTATATTCTGTCAAATTCAAAAAAAACAAGAAGTGCCAAGTCTGATGTTAAAGCACATTTCTAAAGGTACTTGTTCAGGTTTTCCGTTTGCAAGCACTGTATATAGTGCGTACACTGGTAATTCAAAGCACTGTATATATATTGCATTATACTGGTAATTCAGAGACGTGATCACTCCTATTTCTCCCGCCATTCTAACCTTGAACGTCTTTCCTCTCTTCTCCTGCACTTCACCCTTCACCTGCCAGTCTACCCCGTCCGTCACCTTGAGGAACCAGTCTCCCTGGGTGTTCAAGAACCCTACAGGCTCCGTCTTCACGTGCAAGCGGGACGCTACCTGATGATCTGCAGGGGAAAGTTCATTGAGAATATGACCGTTGGATCACATCAGGTACATCAGTTTCTTTTTCTTTTTTTGTGGCAAATTGGTGGCAACTGCTTCAATGAAAACGATTGGAATAACTATTACTTTTTTCTTCGTGAACGCATGACTATGATATGACCTGCTGTTTCAAAGAGCTTTCTTTTGTTGAGGTGTGGGAGTGGACGTCTGAGAAGGAATGTTCTCACCTGTGGCGTACTGGACGAGGAAGCCAGTGTTGAGGACGTAGTCGTCATGGTACCAGTCTCCACCAACCTTCAAGTCGACGTTATTCCTCCGGTGCTGAGGCAGGACGGAGGAGGAGGAGGAGGAGGAAGGGGAGATTGGTTATGGATCATCACACATGATACGAAGACATGATGCCTTTTGCAATGTGGCGGAAATAGTAGGTGTGGGGAGCAGATATGATGATATACAAATAAATTCACACAGCAACAGACCACTGAGTCCTAACGAGGCTGTTTGTGATAGTAGAAGAGAACAGACTGAGTGATTAGATATGGAATAAAATGACAGTAGTGAGCGCTCTTTTGTTAAAGATCTTGCTCTTGTGTGATGTTTTGATTCGCATACTCTGTAACTGGGTGAAAAATGTATTACCATATGATGATATATTACATTTCATTGGACTTAGAAATGATATTTCTGGGTGTCATACTCGTGACGGAAGACGAAAGAAATCACTGCAACAAAAAATGAAATATCATACGAATTTGAAAGTCAAGAGACTAATCATGATTAAATAATGTAAAACTAACTATCGAATCTTCTATTACAGTGCGTCATTAATATTCTTCAAAACATCCTTAAAAAACAAACATTCATAACTAAAATCAAACACAACGTATTGAGAAAAACATCAACATCACGTAATGGTAATATACAATAACACTACCTTGACACTGAGGGTCGAGTTCAACGTTGTCCTGAGTTCGTCCAGGTTGATAGTATAAGCGTGGAAGATGTCCACTCGATGATCAGGGTTCTCAAAGTTCTCTCCCAGGTTAACTTGCAGGTCATTTTCCACAGACCCATAGTAACGCTAGAGAAGATAAGATGAAGAAGAAAATCATACTGATGCATTTATCAACAGCGAATCATGTTTACAACACCATCGGATATTTAGTGAGCTTGGAGATCACTTTCAGTTAAGCTTTCATACATTGGAAGCTTAAGCTGCTGCAGATATATGAAATACCTCTGGTAACAAGTATTTCATTTCTCCCGAGTGTCAAAATTAGAATTCGTCGTCCAGGACGCTAGCTAGGTCTTGTGAAGACCACATCTTAAACACGAGGATCTGTTGGTAATGAAACATTTTGAAGTGTTGCGTCAGATGCAGTCAGTCTCTCGTTACATTTCTTTTTATGACTGTGGGATATATTTTGCTGCGCTTGATAGATGACGTTTTAGACACTAGCATTAATGACTTTTCCAAATCTTTCATTATCTGAAGAGTGTGTGTGTGTGTGTGTGTGTGTGTGTGTGTGTGTGTGTGTATGATCGGTACAACTTGCAAACGTTTCACATATTGATGTAGTGCAATGGGCGGTTGAAGAATGAATAAAGGAGATAATCGTTCTTTGAGATTTTCTTTTTCTTTTTATCACAACTTGCAGTTGTTCTGTAGGAAGCAGGTTTAAGGAAGTTGATACATAAGACCAAGTGAATAGTGCGAACTGTGTCTCTAAATCACAAGTATTTACTACGCGGGCCGCGGGTGCCGCATGCGGCTCCTAATTGTCTCTCCTGCGGCTCGAGAAAGAAAATGATAAAACAATGAATAAGTGAGATTGTAAGTAATAATCATATGAATAGTAAGATGATACTTTGATAATTGATACGCGTCATGTCGAGTGTACAGAATTCGTATAGTTTTCACATGTACTAAGATATCTTTTGTACAATAATTCTACATGTGTATCTTTTCACAAAGCTTTACCGAAAGATCGAAATTTTTCATTGCCCTACTTTGCCCTTACTGTTTTTTTTCCTAGCAAACTCCACTGGTCTAAATTAATTTATCAGCAGATGTAGCACAACAAACGCTCTGCCACACCAGGCAATGTAAACATCCATTAGAGAATTAATTAACACGTTGTGTAAATGTACTGAAACACTTTGCTAGATTCTGCTTATAGTAGTAATGCTATGATAACATATCACAGAATCAAAAGGACTGAGCTGCATAGATGTACATTTGATTCCATGATAGAATCTCTTTGAAGTTCATCATTATATGTTTGTGACGGATTTGTATGTGAACATGGATCGGCGGGAAAAAAAATCATCATTTTTATGCTTTTAATCAGATTCTTTATAGAAACGAAAACCCAAAACCTTAAGAAATTGTTTAAGTATACATATGAATGGTAAGAAAAAAGAATTGTTCTCATGAGAATTAATCAGTGAATATATCATTCTGTGGAAGTGTGGGAGTTACAATTTCACATCATTACGGACTATTGCAGCCTCGTTCACTCGCCTATGAAACGTACGAAATCTCTCAAAATCAGGTAAATGTAATCCAGTCCCCTCACGTTACAGACCCCGACCCTTTCATGATAATGACAACATTACGGGTTTCGTTGCCCTTACTATACACTTCATCCTACACCATCAGTGCCACTCACCCAATGGATTCATGCCACATTAAACATGAGCCAGCTTATCCTCACCTTATCATACGACAGCTTTCTACCCTAACTATATAGAAAGTATAAAACTCATCCCATTTATCTTACAAATCCAGACTCAGTGGATTTATTCTCAAGCCATCCCAGAGAACCTCCTCCTAACCCCTCCAGAAGAAACTGACTCAACTCATGCATGAGAGCCTGCTCTAACCCACAGTATAAAAACCAATCTTGCTTAACCTAGAATACACAATTCAACTTACCCTGAAGATAACTATTTCTTTCACATCTTTCATAACTAATCTTAAATCTTCCAAAGAGACCCATCATAATTTGCCCCCCAAAATACTCATTCACCCTTTAGGAAAGAATCCTATCCTGCCTTGCAATATGAAACACATCCCACCTAATTTTATAGAGTACTTCCTGAAGGGTTCTCCCCAGCTAAGACGATCCTCTCAAATTAATCTCACAAGTGCCCATCACAAGTTACCATGGAGATCCTATGAGATCCTACCCTCCTCTTCCTGAAGATGAAGGTAGTTTTTCTTTGCTTACTGTGAGAGCCTATTTTTCCCCACTCTAGAGATTCTCATTCCATCTTGCCTGAGAAATCTTCTAAATCACCTTAGAGAACTTATCTAAACAAGGACTTCCCTATACATCTTATAGGATCGGTCTCACTTCCTCCTGTAACTGCTGCTATATCACTCATCTTTACCTATATGAATAAAACCTCCTTTACTCCCTTATCTGTCCTCGTCTATCAGATGAGGTTCGTATCCATCTCATAAAACACGTGTCAACAACCCGTGTGTAAACCCCTCGATTCATCACCATTCATTCCGAGGCCTCGCCCGTCACCAGTACCTTAGGTAACCTTGCCCTGGAGAGATCCTTCCTCAATTCACTCGTGAGGTATGGTGTCAAGCCACCCTTCTACAGCAGCCGTGTCACTTCGCGCGAGCGATGCCTCTCTCTCTCTCTCTCTCTCTCTCTCTCTCTCTCTCTCTCTCTCTCTCTCTCTCTCTCTCTCTCTCTCTCTCTCTCTCTCTTCCCCGTGATAACTTACCCTCGAGAGCCACTGGCCCTTGAAGTTGATGTTGGGGAACTGTGAGAAGAAGAACCTCCAACTGGTCTCAAACTTGTTGTCTATAGCGGTGGAGGAGTTGGCGGCACGGTACTCGATCCTGATGCTTTCTTGCGGTGCCAGCGCCTGCAATGTAGTCAACAACTAGTGAGCATAGTCAACGCTCCAACGTAGCACTGAGCGCATACTTAACGCTCTCACAAGGCGCGCAGTGCTCTCAACGCTCTCATAACGCGCTCAACGCATCAGAACACACTTAACGCCCTCTCAATATACACAGAATACTCCACCACGTACTTGGTGCCTTTCCAACTAACATACACTTTTTCCCTACTCATACCCCGCTATAGCGTCACATTCAGCGCTGATTGAACGGTCGTAGAACAAAGCCACTATTCTGACAACGCTTAAAGAGCAACGTATCTTGATTTTCTGAAAGCCAGTTGAATACCCCTGTTCACAATCACATGTCTGACAAGATATTAACCTCTTTCATAAAACGACTCATGAAGTCACCTTCAGATCACTAAATACACACTCACTGGTTGTCGTCACACATTCAGCCCTCTACCAGCAAACTGATTTCTCAAACGATGTGGTTTACGAACGCCACTTTCGTCATAAAGTCCACAAACTGTGTCAACTCCGTTAAGGAACCAACTAGTGACACGCCCAAGGGCGATGTATGCAGTAAGGGCGTATATAATCTTAGAATTATCTTGAGCACATGAGGAAAGTGTTCAGGTCTTTCGATTGGTGGCTATCACTTGACGCTGACGGATTTATGATAACCCTTGGTAATCAGTCGACGGTGCTTGAAGCCCATGCACGCTCAATGGTGTGGAGACTCACGTTGCTGTTGAGGAACACTGGAGACACACACACACACACACACACACACACACACACACACACACGTACACACACGCACACACACACACACACTGTTCTGCTTGGTCAGAGCTCATCTATACCACAGTACACTTTATGATACACTCAAGACCCGACCACGGTACGGCCAACTCCAAAACACACACAACACTCGGACAGCACTGGAAGGAAAATTCTGGAACTGGTCATTTTTCTTCGGTTATGAAAACGAAGTTCTTAATATAACGTAACGAGCAGATGAGATACTAATAATTCCACTCACATTATAAAAACAACAGCACACTCGACATACACAGACTACACAGGAAAGATCCTTACCGCTCTGCCATCACACTCATACTGAAATATCGAACTCAAATCATCACACTCACTCAGTGACAGAAGATGGAACAGAAGCGCCACATTTCAGAATGTAGAAATTCAGTTGCGACACAAACTCTTTTGAAGTGAGAATAATTGCAGAAGCGAACCAAGGACTTAATAATGAGAACAGTGATGATTCAGAGGTAGAATTACTTCGTCATCAAGAAAAGAATATGAAATATATCAAAAAAAATCTATAACTCATCAGGTCTTGCAGAGAGAGAGAGGAATGAATCACAGTTTCTAAAGGATTTAAGTCAAGGAACTCCAGACACTCAACTAAGATGAAGCATCGCCACTAGTCGGCTGGTGTACAGCAAATGTTAAAAATTAATTCGCGACAGAGCTATGATTCGACGACACCACCGCCAGTGAGAGAAGCGATCTCAGGGTCTCTTTTGGAATGTGGAAACGTTTGGGGACTTCATTAAGGCGTCTAATAGGATGACTGATGACTTGGAAGAGCTCGACGAACACTGCGTCAGTTATAACGATGTGTGACTGGGTCTTCTGTAGGAGGAGGAGGGTGGTGATAGCCAATAACAGGCCTCTTTACATTTCTGCTGCATTATCTTTAAACCAATGGCCGCCTTCGTTACAGTATTTCTCTACAGCAACAAAGATGGCCGCGTCTTATAACGTAATACACTCCGTCTACGCATATCTACAAGATGACAAATGTGACCTGTGATATAATATGACGCTGCGCCAACAAATTCCTCTGAGATTTGATGAAGTGTGATCCAACATGAGACAAGTTATGATCCTTTCTTAATAATTTCTTATTCAATGAAAGAGAAGTGAGATCAGACATTTAACGCAGAGTGACCTCAGTATTTGTGATTTCTTAAGTGATGCAAAAATTGAAGAAGAAAGAAAGGAAGACAGAAAGGGAGGGAAAGTGACATGGGGAAAAATTGAGCTATCTCTCTGGGTGAGTCTTTTCTTCAGCGAGGATAATGTAGTAGTCCCACTGGGGTTGTAGATAAAACAAACAACGAGGGAAAACGTAGTAGTATTACAAAGGGTTGTAAAGGAAACAAACAACTAAGGATGATGTAGTAGTAGTACCACCACAGGGGTTGTAGAAGACAAATAACTAAGCATAATACAACATTACCACTGGACTGTAGAGGATGTCCAACTTGGCATTCCACTCGAGGCTGTTGTCGTCCAGTTCGCCACTGATGGTGCCCGTGGCCGCCTCCCACTGGCCGGTGTCCCCAGGCACCATGTAGCTGACCTGCATGTTGACCTCGTATAGCCGAGACTCTCGCTTCTGCCGCAGGTCTATCTCGCCTGATCGCCAGCGTGTTGAGAAATATGCATATTAGTGGTATCGTTAGAAAAAGAAAAGAAAACGATGAGTTCTTGTACAACTGGCCATAAGCGGATGCCTTCAGTCTCGCTAATTACAGAATTACAATCATAAAATACACCACAAGAGGAAGATAAACATTTTGGCGGGGTTGTACCACTGGAGGTAAAGTCTCGTCACAAAGAACTCACTCCAGAGGAGTTTACATTTCCCTGCTACTGGGAAATGGGCTAATTGGGCTGCAAGATCCTTAAGAGAGATCCTAGGTCACACAAGGTTTCTCATATAGAAATTGATCCTTGGGTCAGGTAGACTTCAGGGTAGACTTCACAAATCCAGTGTTCATCTCCTTATTCTAACTAATTAGGTTCAGATGGTACCCTATGTAGTATCAGGGTCATCTCAGTAACATATCATCTACTACTGATATGATTCTGTGTAAGCTTTGTGTCTGTTAGTGAGGCATTGGTATGATTCTGTCTATTACAATTTAAGTAAAGCGCCACGGAGGGAATACCTTCAGTATCTTTCTTGATCGTATTCAGATGGCATTCCTTTGCCACATCTTCCTGATTATTTAAAAGGCATTTCCTTACCACATAATCCTGAATCTTATTCAAAAGACATTCCTTTGCCACATCTTGGATCGCATTCACAAGACATTTACCTCCAACAATTGCATACGCATTTCTGGTATGAGTAATCTGGTGAGTACAGAGCTGTAAACTACAACGTTACATTATCAGAAAGATTCAGGTGCATCAAAACATTATATCACAAGGTAAAGGCACCAGACTGGAAAGCTTAAAATCTCATAGTTTTTGGAAATTGCTTTCATTTTTCGTATTTCTACACTCTGCACACATCCTATTTTTTTTCATAAGACGTTTCTCTTTTTTTCTACTTCACCCACACGCAAGAAACACCGTATCTCGTTATCTTCTTTGGGATACACATGATATGTTTTGAAATGTAATCATGCCATCTGTTTACCCGAGCTCAAAGCACAGACACAAACGGAGTCTTTGGGAACCTCTCTACCCCACTGTAGTGTTAAGCAAATGCACTCATGAACCTCTCTACCCCACTGTAGTGTTAAGCAAATGCACTCATGAACCTCTCTACCCCACTGTAGTGTTAAGCAAATGCACTCCTGAATTCATGTTTAGGTGATGGCAATTCATTCATCACAGTATTAGGATTACTCTCTCTTTGTATACTAAAGAAAATATTCGAGAGTTACGGAGAAGCTGGAATGATATTTCCTCTGGGGTAGGGGTTAATCGATTAATAACGCGCTGTTCATAATTCCACCTTTAAAGACAAAGAATTTTGGATGGTTCCTTACATTCTTTCTCTCTCGAAGTATAATTCTTATACATGTTTTAATTTTCTATAAAAGTGGACTGACAAAGTCTAAATTTCTCTGACGACAATAGACAGATGTAATTTGGTGTTACGTCTTCCTGTCTTATTACAATCTTTTGCCTTTATTACACTGTAAAAAATCAGTATGTTTCTCCTGGTTCTCTTAACGTCTAGTGAATCATAAATTCATCTAGAATCTTCATAATACCTTATATTATATCTTAGGCTCTTGAGATTTCGCAGGAGTAATATGAATATCTAAATACTTTCTTTTCACTTTGCATGCTACATAGTTCTTCACTGTACATGTAAAAGTTGAGTTCAATCATTGTGGATGAACCAGTTCTCTGAATCAGCCACAAAGAACTCTTCGTCACCGACAATTTTGAGATAACATAGAAGACTTATGTTTTGTATAGTTATACTAGTAGACGTCGTGCATCATATTAACGTTTTCTATAATCAGATCACATACAGAAAACCGTTAAATTTGAAGGAGGAACTTTGAAACTGTTACCGTGATTCAATATGTACATTATCTACATTAGCATATGCTTTATGGAGTTAGCTGGTAACACAATCCTATTTTCCGTGACTATAAGTCATGTAATGAAGATGTGTACAGAAGAAGGGTGGACTTTGATATCTGTGAGCCCCAAACGCTATTCTGTTTCATCTACTATATGTTCTATACAATAGATGTTAAATCTATAATGCGGTTATTAAGGTTTAAAGCTAATTAGTAGCTTCTGTGCTTTAACCTAGACTCTTAACTTGTTTATATACATGTCTCTACACACAGACACAGACACACACACACACCCATACACAGACAGACAGAAGGGGGCCAAGTGAGGATATTCCTTCAAAGGCTCAGTCGTCTGTTCCATAACGCTACCTCGGTAACGCGGGAAATGGAACTCTCTTGTGATAAGAAAGACAACTCTGGTACCTGAGACCTTGACGATCTCCTGGTCGAGCCAGGTGACGGTGAAGATGGGCGTGACGATATCCCGGCCTGACTTGCTGTAGGCGGAGAGGCCGGCCGTCAGCGTCGCTGTCTCCCGGCCGTTCAGAGCCACATTGAGGTCCAGCTGCCGCTGTAGGTCCGTCCACAGGTAGCGCCCTGACCAGCGGGCAATATACACACATCAGCACAAAGTGAACTTCCATGATGATGATGAAGCAATGGAGATCATCAACATACAATGTTTATATTGAATTACAAAAACGTTTTGCCAATGATTGACCTACACATCAACTCTTCACATGTAGACATACAGTATATATCATTCTCATCTCTCTCATCTCTCTCATCACTCCTGCTGTCTCTCTCGTCTCTCTCATCACTCCTGCTGTCTCTATCATCTCTCTCATCACTCCTGCTGTATATGCTCGACTCTCTCGTGTCTCGTATACATCTACACCTCATTCGCCACAAACATTCATCTCTCCTGGGATATCCAGATCTTCAGTTGCTTCAACATGTCTGCACCACATGTCTCTCTCCGTCTACGTACTATCATCAAATTCATCCCCTAAGCCATTGGGTTGATCAGCTGCGTGCAAAGCATGCAACTTTCCTGGTGATTTCCTGTGTCCTCAACACAGCAACGTCAGGCTGGCAAAGGAGAGAAACACAGAAGACATCGTCTATGTCCATTTTCATCATACAAATCTCGTCTCGCTCCTCAGCCAACCATACTTGCATTCTCTTTTCTCACGTTGCCTCTTATCATACCTCTTGCTGATAAGTTTGACTGGGGCGAGTGCAGATCCAAGAAAATATTCTGCATATCGAAGTCGATGTGGTATTTGACGCTGTGCTCCCGGGGCGTGGCTGTGCCCGGAGTGTTTACCGACAACAGGAAAGTGCGGTGCTCCTGTGAGGGTGAGAGAAAGAATATATATATATATATATATATATATATATATATATATATATATATATATATATATATATATATATATATATATATATGTAATATATATTGTACTTAACGTTATCGACAAAATGAATGAATATCAACCCGGAAAAGGGTAACACTGTCTCTTAGTCTATAATGATATGCATAGAAATCACGTGAAGATTTTCACATTTTGATGTACATCAATATCTAATGCTCATGTATGTACTCATGATACACATTACGAACTCCAAGTATCGTTAGTAGAAATATTTTTCGAAGCTCTCCTGTTTACTTCGACTAATTCCCTTTGTGGTTCTTGTACGTTTAAATTACAAGAAATTTAGGATTGTTCGCCAAAGGGAATAAATATTTTTTGCTAATTCAATTCTTCACCACATACAAGAAACGTTTGCTAATAGATTTTTAGGTAACTTGAATTTATCTATCTAGTCTCTACAATCGCCCCAGGAACCGTTTTCTAGGAAACAGTCCTAGTGTTACTCCAGGACCCACTTCTCAGGAGCTCCTGCAGCATCAAGGCTGCGCTACTACCGGTAGCAGGGGACTGAAAGACTCCTTTGAAATGAGAAAGTTCTTCGACGAGTCTATGCTCCCTATTGTCAAGAGCCGAGCAAAAAGCATTGATCTGTAGGAATGAATCTCTGCATACGAATGTATGAAGTTAATTTCAGTATCGAGATATGAAATCTTAAGGGAAGAACGTTCTAATCTGGCACTATATATGAGTACAAGAAACAACGCCATTTTCTCTTCGTTTACACAAAACAAGAAATAAAATCCAGGATGGATCTGTCTTACGCGCCGTCGTTCCCATGTGTAAAGCAGCTGGTACTTGGTCAACGTCGGGTCAGTCTTGTGGAGAACCACCTGCAGCTGCGAGGGCCCCGTCAGAGGGTAGAAGGGGCTTTCGGGCGCCCTGGAAGCATTGGGGTATTGCACGTTCCAGCAGAGCTTGGCGGCGAGCTGGTGCTGGAAGCCGGAGCAGCCATCCACTTCCATGCGGTCACTGGTCACACCCTCGATCACTTCCCGAGACCCGTCTACTGCCGACTCTGCCGAGCCGTGCACCAACACTAGCTGGGATCTGACGAAGGGAAATTATGTATTGAATAATAGGAATATCTGTTTGCTCACAAGGAAGTCTGCATCGGCACTACTCGACATCAAGAGACTATTTAGAAGAGGTTGATGAATATCTGTTCATATCAATACGAATTACATACATAACGCAGAACACGTGATTCGGAAAAACGGTGGTAACCACAAGAAAAATGAGACACGAAGACCCGAGTGCTTTCGTGATGATTCACATCTTCAGAGAGACAATGATTATCCATCTCTGTATCACTGAAGATGTGAATAATCACGAAAGTGCATAAGATAATGATCAGACATTCAACCAGCTGCTCCTCTTAGCTCATTTACATCCAAATTCTCTCTGAATTAACACAATCTAATAATTCCCGTTGACCATCACTCCTACTCACATGCATAATACTTGTGTACATCTCTCTTTTTAAACCAGGTATTCCCAATCGCTAGTCTTTTTCTTCAGCATAAAACTCCACAGACTCTTTACCATTTCCATTCATAGCACTGTATAACCAGTGCGTCCAAATGATAACCTCAGCTACCACATTGCTTACCTTCGTATTCAAATAATCCATCACTAATAAGCGGTCTCGCGCACCTAAACTGCTGACACACTCACTCAGCTGCTCCCAAAATACTTGCCTCTCAAATTCTCTTTTCTCATGGTCATATGCAAAAACACCAATAATTACCCATCTCTCGCCATCCACTTTCAGTTTTACCTACATCAATCCAGAATTTACTTCCCTGAACTCTATCACACACTCTCACAACCCCTGCTTCAGTTGTAGTGCTACTCCTTCCTTAGCTTTTGTCCTCTCACCAACCCCTGCCTTTACTCCTACGACAGTTCCAAACAGTTCTTTCCCTTTACCCTTGAACTTCGTTTTACTCAGAGCCAGAATATCCAGGTTTCTTTCCTGAAATATACTACCTATTTCTCCTCTCTTTTCATCTCAGAAACATCCACACACATTCAGACACCCTCGTCTGAACCTTCGAGGAGGATGAACACCCTTCACCTGGCTCCTTTTTCCATTTCCTCTTTAAGAAATTGAAATACAAGAAGGGGAGGGTTTCCAGCACCCTCTTCCCGCCCCCAGTGGTCGCCTTCCGCGACACGCAGGGAATACGAAGGTAGCAGAATTCTTCCCCCATCACTCAAGGAATAATATATCAACGTGAAAATGCAGTAACCTGCAACGAAATGGCAGCAACTCACGTGATATTGACGATATCGATCTTGTCCCTGGGCATGCTGATCTCTACCTGCATGGACTCAGAGCCACCGACGTTGAACTTGCCCTCCACCACTGTGGAGGAGTGGAGGGTGGACACCAGCTGGACGCCGGACTGTGCCGCGTGCCCGTCCACGAGCATGGACCCCACCACCTCCACACCAACACTGTTTCAAAGATAGTATCAGTATGCCAGGTATTGTAATACCATGTACCGAACTGTTAATGAAACAAAGATAACAGTAACCTGTACAAAACTGTTGATAGAATCATTATAATAGTTAATAGAATTATATTGGCAAAGTGACATTTTTGTTGGTAATTTCACAACTGCTGAAGTTATCTTAATCCCATAATAAAAGAGACACAGGCACCTTTCTCCTCTTTCGTTATAATCGAATACGTTATAATAACAGTTGAACTGAACTATACGTGTATACTACCTCAAAAATCATACAGGTTAGGGAACAGAAGATCATTGCATATAAGCAGATCTGAAAACAGCAGTGGCTTTGTGAAATTATTCGAGAATATCTGTAAGGTACAAAAGGATAAATATTCATAGACGGACGGGAGCCTTTGTGCTAACACGAAATAAATATAACCTGATTTTCATGAAGATTGACAAATCCATATTTAAGTTCATTGTTCTCTGTAACTCATTTACTGAGTCTTTATTCATCTGTTTCTTGTCACATATACCTGGATGTGAACTCAGTGCCTTAGGTAGGTAAATGAGCAGTGATTGCTCGTCAATAACCAGGAAGATTGTTTGCGTTAAAGAAGAAATAGAAAGAAAAGGATGGGAATGAGGCATTATCTTGGGTACGGTTGTCATCTATCATACGTCTGTAGTGTTATCTGCCTATGAGAATAATGCCAGGTGTTTGCGAGTAAACATTTCCAATTTGCACTAATTATGCAGAAGATATGGATTGGTAAATAGCTGGGTGATCCATGTGGCTGTTAACGCAAGAGCGCGGATGCTTATGTGATGGCTGCAACGGATGTGACATCTGGTCTTCTGCTGCTGTACCAGACTTTTCCATGTTAGCAAAATGCTTCTTAACATTATGAGGATGATTACAAGAACAACGAAGCCCGTGTCGCAATCATCTGCACCTCAACCCTCGTTTATGCAACCACTGTCGTAAAACTTATGACCCAGAGTCCACGAACGCAGTCACCCACTCCACAAACACAGTCACTCACTGACCTGGGTTTAAGCTCTCCGTTGATGCCCACTCGGCCTGTCTGGAAGAAGGAGAGGTCGATGTTCCCGCTAGCGTGGATGTCGAGGGCCACACTAGCGGTGAGGCTGAGGTTCAGGGGAAGTCCAGCCGTGGTGGGGATGATGAACGTTGAGTCTGCCGCCAGCCACGACTTCTGCAGGTTGATGTCCTAAAACAAGAGGAAGTTATGCATTGCAAGAGGAAGTTATGCATTCCAGGAGGAAGTTTTGTAAGCTACGCATTGTAAGGGGAAATTACACATTAGATGAAATTGCGTATTGCAAGAGGAAGTTACACTTTACAAGAGGCTTTTGTTTCACTTTTGTTAAGAGTAGCTGTGGGCGTGATGGAGTCAATAGAAACAAATGTCTCTTGTTGGAACAATGCATTGGGTTTGTATACCGGAGTCTGACAGAAGAATTGGAAAGCCAAGGAGTTCTCATTTGCTCGCTTCTTTATTCCTCTTAAACCAATAGATGATGAATTTCATCTAAATCAGCTCATGATTATAAACGCGGAAATCTGTCATAAATGAGCATTGAGAAAATAGATCCAACTGTCCAAAAGTCGGTCCCTTGATGATCTTTAGGTGAGAGAAAGAAGAAAGGCGAGGGGGAGTAAGTTTACCTGTCCTTCGTTGAGGAGTCGAATCCTCTCAACTGGGTTGAGGGTGTTGATAGCCTCCATGATCTTGTCCATCCCGTGCAGGTGACGGTAGTAGATCTCGCTCCCGAAGGTCTTCATGTGTAGTGATAACTGCGTCCACCACGAGAAGAGAGAATGTAAATAATGATTAATAAAGTAAAGAAAAAAGTTTTTTTTATAAGGCGGCGTCTGGTACGCTCATGTACGTTCCGTAAAGTTGGAAGAGAATGTTGATATAGTGTTGGGATATATATATATATATATATATATATATATATATATATATATATATATATATATATATATATATATATATATATATTTCTACATATTCGCCATTTCCCGCATAAGCGAGGTAGCGTTAAGATCAGAGGACTGAGCCTTAGAAGGAATATCCTCACTTGGCCCCCTTCTCTGTTCCTTCTTTTGGAAAAATTAAAACGAGAAGGGAGGATTTCCAGCCCCTCGCTCCCTCCCCGTTTAGTCGTCTTTCCTCTGTTCCTCCGTGCGATGATGACGGTGCCGATAGACCCACATCATCCAGCTCTTCCCATTTTCTGATAACTCACGACCGCATCACTCAAGCACAAATAGTTGATCTTCATCTTAACGGGCTGTTACATTCGCTTGTTACCTTACGCTGGACAGAAAACTGTTCTCGTTCTCCATTTATAATGCAAAGATGAGTTCTGACCCAAACATAACGATTTTCAATACTACGTTCCATGTTCTCTCTCTTCTGTCCGTATCTCACCGAAACAAAAACAAATGATTAATATAAAATGATCACATAACACACTTTATCACAGCTCGCAGCCAACCACACTTCACATCTATAAAATCATTTATTATTCAGTTTTCCTTCATTACCGTGCAAATATAACTAATTACATGAATTATTCATCCGTGTTCAGATCTTCTTTTCATACGGAATGGTGTCATTTCTGAATGAATGAATTATGGTTATTCTTCATCATCCAAAGTCCATTAACTTTCGCCACCACTGCGCTGACACCGTACCTCTGCTTCACAGCAACACTTACCACCGAAACTGTTTCCCTTATGGCCTTAAACTTTCGTAACCAGTTTCATTGTGACAACAACCCAAACATCCGACTCGCGTTGGTCAACTCCCTTCTTCAACGGATGATAATTCACGTAGTAAAGTCCAAATCATTCTTTCTGTTTGTTCTAGTTTTTCTCCCACATTCAACTAAGCCTCACACACCCCCAAGAATACTGTGACCCAAGGGGTCATAATAAGTATATAAACACACACACACACACACACACGAAGTTTTAAGACGTCGCCATCACGTCGATGATCCTATAAAAGCTCTCTCTCTCTCTCTCTCTCTCTCTCTCTCTCTCTCTCTCTCTCTCTCTCTCTCTCTCTCTCTCTCTCTCTCTCTCTCTCTCTACCCAGCATCTACCACACATAACCATATATCACACACCTTTAATCTAACAAACACTTTATAAGTAGTCAGTTACTTTAACTATTATCATCCGTCTCCTACATGCAATATGATGTAACGTTTTCCAAACTTGTAAGCAAAATATCTTCCCTGTGTTTGTTTTTAAGTTGTTGGTCACCTTCTATACACTGTCCTGGTTTACTCTAACTTTCATCTGTGCTTCAGATCATATCATCATCTTTCGCATGTGCCGATACAAAGCTGTTCAGCTGATGTCACATGATTATCCTCATTAGAGACTGTTAACGCTGATTTAGCACACAGTATTTCGCTCATTAACATTAACTTCGCTCATTAACGAAGATCCACATCAAGGCCGGGCATTAGATGAAATATAGTGAGGTTAATGAAACGGGGGAAAGATCAGATCAGTGCAGTGATGGTGAGGTATATGGCCATAAACAACTTCGTTGCAGTGTTGGTGAGGTGTGTGGTATAAGTGATGCTTATAAACCAAATGAACCCCACTTTAGCATAAGACTCAACAACACAGGTTGGCCTCATTGATATACGTCTCAAAAAAATGATGATTTCATGTCTACTTATGCACCAGTGATTGTCCTGGAAATTAACTGGTAAAAAGAAAGGAGGTAGAAATCTAAGGACAGTTGTTTTTACATTACCTCAGCGCCTCTGTTGAGATATTCGTCCTGCTTGCCAGTCTTTTTGATGAGGTCGAGAATCTTGGGGTTGTTGATGCCTGGAGGATCCTGCTGTGAGGGAGTCGGTCTGAAGATACTGTCAACGTAGCGATCCCAGCCCTCGACACGCGCACCTACCTGATTCAGGGAACGGGACACTGAAACTCTGTTGCTACTTCTGTATCTCCTGTTTTTTATGTAATGATTTCGTGCAAGAAAAATACATACAAAAAGAAAGTCAAATATACAGTCATTGGTATGATGGGTATCAGTTTCAATCCCATCGCTCCCAAATCTCATATAATAAATGACTTGAAACCTCCCTGAATACTATTCATGAACAATCTAGCTCGTGAATCTGCTGCATGCGTATTGCCCCTGTTACCTCAAGGAGGTTGAGAGAGTGGCCGAACAGGTCTGTGGTGAAGTTGAACACTGCTGACCGTGGGATATACGACTTCTGGGAAAACACTACGTTCATGTCCACACTTCCTCCTGACAACACATACAGTTTTGTGAAAAGTTACCCTTATTTCGCAATGACTCTTTATATCTTGTCCTCAGACACATGACTATCACATATGACATCCATGATGCTATACAGTCTTTGAGGTACGTATTGCTTCAAATATATTTGCCAGGACAAGAAAAAAAGATGAAGTTTTCATGAAAATATAAAAATCTGCACAGTGAAGGCGAAACAGTAAGTTACCCTTGATGACGGAGGTCACTCAAGATGGCTCACCTATGTTCAGTTCATCGTAGAAACCGGACCACTCAATGTTCCTGGAGAACTTCCTAACATCGACTGAGAACTTCGAGGAGATCTCCTGGTTAGAGAGGAGTCCCTGAACCTCCGCTCGGGAGGGCATTCCAGTTTCCTTCAGGTTCTGCAGGTGCGTCCACACAAACGAGCCAACTGCAGACATGTAGCATAAGAATGTTACATATAACAGCCTAAAGAAGCAGCAGCAATACATTGTTTGGAATGACAAGGAGTAAAACTGAATTGGAAGATGCATCCTGAATATTAAGATGAAATCCAGCAAGACGGCGGGATTGGATGGTATTGCAGTTGAATTCATTAGTAAAGCGGGTGACTGTTGTTGATTGGTTGGTAAGGATGTTCTATTTATGTATGGATCATGGTGAAGCGCCTGAGGATTGCCGGAATGCATGTATAGTGCCAATGAATAAAGGCAAAAGGGAGAAAGGTGAGTGTTCAAACTACAGAGGCATAAGCTTTTTAAGTATTCCTAGGAAGTTTTATGGGATGGTATTGATTGAGAGGGTGAAGACATGCACAGACCATCAGATTGGGAAAGAGCAGTGTGGTTTCAGAAGTGAGAGGATGTGTGGATCAGATGTTTGCTCTAAAGGAATGTGTCCAGGAAATACTCATAGAAACAGAAGAATTTGTATATGGCACTTATGGATTTGAAGAAAGCATATAATAGTGCTTAATAGAGATGTCCTGTGTAAGGTCTTAAGAACATATAATGAGCAAAGAGAGCTGTTAGAAGCCATGTGGCCTCTTTTCGTCTGCTCGTCACGGTTCCTCGCTAACATGAGCAAGGTGTGTATATATGTATGTATATATATATATATATATATATATATATATATATATATATATATATATATATATTATTGAATCAAACCGCAAATTGAGAGAAAGCTTACCTCTGCCGCACACTTCATCAGCATATACTCAATCATCCTTCCTCCCTAGAAAACACATTGACAAAACATGAACCCGTTTACGACTTGTTAAGTCTAAATCAAAACCCTCTAGCCCACCCAAGTCTCAAACTCCACTCTGCCAGACACACACCCAGCTGAAACTATACTCCCCAGGTAGGTACGAAACATGCTTTCTCTTCAGCATTTTGGACATAACCCATCCCTCCATCATGATAAGCACCGATTCAACGCATCACAAGACCCGTTATGCCCACGATGCATCTTTCATATAGAAGACAACCAACACGTATTCCTCGTTTGTCCTGCACTCAGCCACAGAAAGACATACACAAAACTTCGTTGCATATATTGACCTGTGGTCCTGTCCAGTGGACGTGACATGCGTCCTGAGTGCTACTGAAGTTCCTGGGACGGAGAGGCAACGTAAGGTATAAGGTATAACTTATGATTTGTTTTAGGTAAAATGACTCTGGAATTTCTGGTCAACTTTTTACTATGTCGTTACTACTTAAAAGGTTTCCTTCATATATCCTTTATCTAACTATATAGTCGTTTCTTGGTAAATTTTATTCCCATGACTTTAGGAGATAGTTTATAATAATTTATTCATTTTTCCTACTCCGTTCTTTCCATTCCCTTCTGCTGTCACACTAATTGATGCTCTTTCAATACAAATTCTGCGGAATTTCCTAGATAACCGGTCTTTTTCCAGGTACTGGAATTCATCCTTCCAGTACCTTCGTAGTCTTCCTGGAACCTTCTCCTGCTTTGGAAGTGTCCGTGTGTATGAGTCACCTTCAGTTCACAACGGACTGAAATAAATGAGACACTGCGGTCAAGTTGTTACCTTGGTTGACTTCCTCGTAGAGGAGCATGTGTTTGACGAGCTTGACGGTCTGGAAATCTGCGCAGCGCATGAGTTCCAGGTATGCGGCGATGCGCAGCTCCGAGTCTTGACTGGCGTCTAAGAAGAAATTCTGCAGTGGTTCTCTCGACACGTTGCACGGAAATCGTCTAGGAGAGGGAAGGCAAAGTGAAGGATGGATGTGATACTACTTGACCTAACTCATACGAAGACCATTGGTTGCATCATACCCAAACTCTGGCTAAGAGCAGCCGGTAGTAGTCCCGCATTTGCCAATAATTCAAGCGTGACACATTATATTACATCCATGAAAAGTTCTTATCATACCGTATCTGCTGATGTATGTTTTAATCCTTTATTGTACTAATCATCTATACTTTCTGGTATGATGTTTTGAACTGATATCAGATATTCGTTCGTCCTACATGAACAAAAAAGTATTACAAGGTTATAACACTGGTAGCCGCAAGATGCTGAAGAACAGGAGAGCTTACCTGAAGGCGGTGATGGCGCCCACCTTGATTTCGTTCTCGTTGCTCTCGTTTAAGAAGCACTTAGCCAAGCTGTTCGGAATGGCTTCTGTGACTGCAAGACCAGCGTTGCCGATCCCCTTCAACGCCAATAAAACCTAAAAATAAAATCACGCGTTAATTCACCTGAAACCTTTTCTATGCTCAGAGTTTCAGAGTCGCCACATGGTACAGTGCTGCGGAACCATCAATGATAAGCTGTGGTTTCCTATTTACATCTTATATGGCATTTTCCCTACCAACATGTAACACTGGAAGATTGGCAGCTCACACATTACCTGTGGGCAACTGTTCATATTTACTCTACGTACCATAGACCAAGCAACACCGCTGGAAATATCTTCAGCCACGGTTACTAAATATTGATAACTGTTCGCTATGTATGGTCTAGGAATATGAGGGAAATACGTAAATAACTCCTTGTAGGCTACAGAACGAAGATAAATGAGAGAATAAGAGAAGAGGAGCGGGTTAGTAGGTTGATGTACAGTCTTTGACTGTGTTTATATACTAAGATCGGTTGGAGGGTATAAAGAAAGCTACGAACTAAATGACTGAAGAACGTATAGCAAACTCGTCAAAAGAAGAGAAGCTGTTCGAAAGAAATATCAAGGGTATTAGCCATCCAAGATGGTGCTTCCATTGCCGTCCAAGATCAAGCAAGCAATTGCCTAAAGTTTAGGCCCTAACCAAAATTTGAGCTAGACTTCAAATGAGAATCATACTCTTAAGATTGTATAACACCAAGTAATACCACTCGAACTAGAGTTACTATCATGATTCATCACCTGCCACAACGAACAGTGAAATCAGTAAGCCAACATAACGCTGCTCTACGTGAGGTTTAGCAGGTTGCATGTACTTCTGTGTACCACTAGCCATAGAAAATGGCGGTATGGTAGTGTTCTGATGAAGACTGAGCTTGTAGAACTATTTTCATCCATACATCGTAAAGAAAACGTTGCTCTGTCGCTTCCACTTGGAGCACATACTCAAGTAGAATACCCTGCTTCTTCCGTCTACCCGCCTACTCATAATGCCGAATTAGATATTCATGATCATAGACTCGAGCTGTTATCATTATACTGACCTGGATCTTGTGTTCGGAAGTCTCCTCTCTACAGCTGGAGGCCAGGAAGCCATGGAGAGCCTCCATGACTCGACGGACAGGGAGTTCACTGTGGCAGGAGGGGTGGTCTCGACAGTATGTGTGTACTAGGGAGCCGACGCCCAGGAATGCGTCTGCTGCAACAGGCCGTGACTCCAGCAGAGGCGCTGCCTCCGATATCGCGTCCAGATCAGGTCTGGTGGATCAGATTCTTCCTGGTTATAAGCTGACATACCCGTACATGGATGGATGTCTATGTGTACAATTATAAAAAACAGACGTCGACGCATACATACACACAGTATAGTACTTACACATCTGTTACATGTACATGTACACCTCACACACTCTCACACACACAGAGAAAAGAAACACTCAGACTTACATACACATATGCACGTGCATACGACAGTCAAACTTGTATCCAAACTTCCATATGAAAGCACACATACAGAAATAAACACAAGCACTAGCTCAGGACCAAACAAACATTTGTAAAAGACAAATAACAAAACTACAAACTCTAAAACACACACACACACAGACACACAGACACACACACACACACACACACACACACACACACACACACTTACCTGGGTATGAAGGCAAGGGAGTTGAGCCAAGTGTTGGCCATGATATCGTTGACTTGCTCGAGCTCCATGAGATCTCTCATGACTCCAATACTGGCCCCGGTCCCCACCATGGGCAGGGCGTCTTCGAAAACCGACCTGAGGAGGAGGGAAGAAGCACATATGAATCATTACTAATCTCTACCCCTCATCGTTGATTATCTTGTTGTTTAACCCGACTGATATACCAGTAAAGAGGCACTTTAGCGAAGCCGTATTCTCGTCAGTTGACACAAACAAGAGTACGGTCTCGTCAAGCTCCTCCCTTTAAAAGGAGTCCGTACTGCTCCTGCTACTGAGTATAGCGCAGCCTTGAAACCGCAGATGCTCCTTGATGAAGGGTTATGGGATTGTATAATAATAATAACCAACAGTCAGCACCCAAAACAACCTTGAGTAAGTGAAAGCTTGTTTGAAATAATCAGTAAGGGTCAAGGGTCAGGTGAAATGCATCTTCGTTCTACCAGGGCTCTTAACCTGACCCATAAGGGACACGTCAAAGATCTGTTGTTCTATAATAACAAAATAATTCCGTGTATGTTACCTTTCGGAGCCCCATGTGCGATCCTCAGCGATGGACCACATCTGCTGGAAGCTAAGGTGTCGCATGGCCTGGACCAACTCGATGAAGAGTCGCGGGGCGTTTGTCGCAACCCCCTCGCTCTGCCGATGAAAACCTGCTTGATTAATGAAATTACGACGACAGAGATATAGTCATGTGCATATTTATACACGGATCATATCGGTGATGATCTTTCAACACCAACGTTTTTAGCATCACCTGAGTCTTCCTACGATGACTAGATCATATAAATCTTCAAGTCGGACAGCACTTACTGAAAGCTCACAAAAGGCAATTATTTCATGTTTCCTTTTGAGGAATGAAGGTTTCTTTTTGGCATTTCAGATTTACTTGTATTTACCTCTTACGCTGCCACACGTTAAAGACTTAAGCCCACCGACATGACGTTTAATATTTCCATAATGAACAAATTTACAGTTCACATGTCCCAATACATCACGAAACAATCTAAACTATACGTACATAACTGCCATTTGGTTAGCACAAATAACCACACAGGAGGACAAACTTCACGAAACATCTTCACTATGGCTTGGCCTGAGTAGTCCTCAGATCTTCAAGGAAGTCTAGAGTGGCCAGAGAAGACAGGTGTTATGATATACGTACCCTCCCGTTATCAGCTATTGTGTCGAGGAGGTAAGCGACGCGGGACCTCCAGACCTGTCCGTCGTCGACGCCTTCGGCAGTCATTCCCTCCAGGTGTATGTGGTTGTGATGGTCGTAGCGCAAGTCCGTCCGCCCGTGGACGGCACCTGCAGCAGTGTTCAGTCATAATCCTCACCATACAGACATTCTGTTTCGTCAACCGAGGTCTATTTCAGTACAGTTCTTCATATGGCTTTCAAGAGCTATTGATATTCAAGGATCAGTATCTACGATTTATTATCATTATATATATATATATATATATATATATATATATATATATATATATATATATATATATATATATATATATATATATATTATCCCTGGGGATAGGGGAGAAAGAATACTTCCCACGTATTCCCTGCGTGTCGTACAAGGCGACTAAAAGGGGAGGGAGCGGGGGGCTAGAAATCCTCCCCTCTCGCTTTTTTTTTTAATTTTCCAAAAGAAGGAACAGAGAAGAGGGCCAGGTGAGGATATTCCCTCAAAGGTCCAGTCCTCTGTTCTTAATGCTACCTCGCTAACGCGGGAAATGGTGAATAGTTTGAAAGAAAGATATATATATATATATATATATATATATATATATATATATATATATATATATATATATATATATGTATATTCTTCTTTGCTGAAAATCTCAACAAATCTTTACCCTAACCTCCACATGGTAGTGGTTAGACATGCCACCGGCAACCCATCTCAGCACATTTACATCTAAAAGCCTCTCTTTTGAACTCCTATCAATATGTATGTTATCCAATAACATCAGGTGCACACAATTTACACTTTCAACATCCAGTGCAAACACAGACCTGTAGACTCTCATGACGCCATGTCTGAGCAGGGTCTATAGGTGGTGAAGTACAATTATCATTACACGAAAGTATGCGAGCCAACATCAAAGACTACATCCTACATCCATGCCAAGATGACCATATGATTATATATTATCAAGAAAACGTATCTTTCTGACGTCATCACAAATACCTAAATTTGGAAAACAAATATTTTGACGGTTATGCTAAGCAATACAATGACATCTTGATAAAAAATAAACATTAAACCCCTTCCAAATGAATATGGTATATAAAAGGTTCAGATTCCAAGAGGAAAATCAACAACGTATTGAGAATCAGAGTCACTTCCGGGTTAGCCTAAGCCACAGTCATCTTATCCTCAGAATCTTGAGTAAGGCGAACCTTCTTCAACATCCCTCCCTAACCACTATACC
Organism: Panulirus ornatus; assembly: GCF_036320965.1. Lineage (NCBI taxonomy): Eukaryota > Metazoa > Arthropoda > Malacostraca > Decapoda > Palinuridae > Panulirus > Panulirus ornatus. Next base: position 38,224,862 of record NC_092224.1, read on the forward strand.
CCCTGGCTAAGGAACTGGTCACCGTAACTCGTCCAGGAATAATCAGGGACGAGATCTTGCTACCTGTGCGGGTACTGTGCCTCACCCATTTTGGACGTAGAGAAGGTCTGCCTGGAGAAGGAGATGTTCTGGGTGACGTTGGTGATGATGCCACCCTTCTCAGAGCTGAAGGGTGTGAAGCGGTGTTGTTCGTGGCAGCTGGCCGCCTGCACCAGACCCTTTCCGATCTCCTGGACACATACGCTGCTGCTGTTCAGCAACGGGATGTTGTGTCTTCCCTGATGATAGTCACAGATTGTTTAGTGATCATGTCACGTCATCTCACTCTACATGAAACGCACTTTATGAACTTTTGATGAAAACGACGAAGATATGCACAAAGGATTTTCTGCTCCTTTAAGAAATGCGAAACATTTCATCATAAAACCTCATCTCGTTACCTCCAAGTTTCGTAATGATTACTAACGCATTTGTAGACGTTAAATGAATAGAGATGAAACGGTCATGCACAAAAACTAACATTAACAATCCTATCACCTCATCGTTGTAGTTAATGAACTCTTAATTTATAACTTTTAGTTATCAAGTCGTCAGTAGTGTAAGTGGATCCTCACACTGTGTCATAAGGGGTTTGATAAAGAATGTGACGAGGATCTAAACAATCAGATAACAACTGTGATGAAGATGAATGGAGGCAGATATGAAATATGATAACAAGGAAATTGGTCGAATATTTGTAACTGCAAAATTGAAAGTGTTAAGATGCTGCGACGAAGACATGATGGGCTAAATGGATAGTCGTAAGGAGCAGATATATTCATTGAAAACAAGATAATTAGTCAGATATTCAAAGTAGAAGAAACAATGTGTCAAATCCTCGGTATAACCGAGGTTTGAAGGACCAGATAACCGCTATAGCACACACACACACACACACACACACACACACACACACACACACACACACAGAGGAAAAGCCCCTACTCAAGTGAGAACGTAAGGAGGCAAACATACTCACCCCTATGAAGGCGTAGGGTATACCCTGTACGGCGGAGGTGGTCGATGATCGGGAGGTGCAGGAGGGAATATTACGAGTCTTCTGGATGAGGAGGCGAGTGCCGACTGCTCCAGTCACCACATAGTCTACCTGGCACGTCCCCACCACGTCCGTCTGCAGGACACATTACATTACTAAACTTGTACAGAAGAAGAATCAGTCAACATAAGTACAATGATCGAACAAGATGTGAATCCAGTGGTCTGTTTCTTCACATGAGAAATCCGAATCATCCAATATCTTGGAATTTATTCCCAAATCATTTATCTATCCACATCAAACACAGAAAAAAAATAACAACTGATAATTGCTCTTAAAAGGAAAGCGATGATCCATATCTCAGAAGGAACAGATTCTTAAACACAGGCTATGATCAGACTGAACCTTTTCAATACAACTTTAAGTATTATTTTCTTCAGTTTGGTAAATGTATCACGCAACATGTCTGCAGAATTCTTGACAGTGCATCCTTATCAATGCTGTTACTTTTAACCGCAATGTATACATCTCCACGGTAGGTAAGCCTTAACTATATCTAACAATATAACATTATTACCTGAAGTAGCAGCGGTATCGTTCATAGCAGGAGAATTATATGTAAAGTTAAATGTTTTATGCCAAGAGAGTGTTAGAATGTCATATTTTCTTTATATCATGAAACAGTTAGGAAGGTAACCCTTGTGTGTTGGGTAGGGTGATTCAGAAGAGCAGGAAGAGAGGGACTGCAAACCCTCCTCTCCTGTGTTATTTCTTTCTTACGAATGAGAACAGAAGCGGACCGAGAATCTCTCCCTGGGACATCAGTTCCTAACGCTACGTTGGTAGATATTCTTGAGTAAAGAGTATCAAAGATGTAATTTCAAGGGAAAAATGTCAAATGTAATTTACCACTCGTCAGTACGTACGTTACGTACTATGTAAGGTCAAATCTGGGGATTGTAAGCACTTTTTGGACATCAGACTTTGACCCTTAGTTATGTGTATGTGTATGTGATATCATTCGACTTGAAATAGCGCACAGTTGCAATGTGTTTCGTCAATTCGAAGCGACAAAAGTTGATCTGTGAGTGATCAGTGCTCAGCTGATACGAAAGAATGCAAACAAGATACGTCATTATATGTATAATGATTTTTGTTGCAATACTTGGAATGAAATGATGCTGAGTGGTACAATATTTCATACAAACCCTCTAGATGAAATATGATTTTCTTGAATATGAATATAGCATGAAATGACTTAAGTCGTGTGTGTGTGTGTGTGTGTGTGTGTGTGTAGTTAATGTTTGCATACGTGCACTGTCTTTACTCGATGTGCACACACACACACACACACACACACACACACACACACACACACACACACATTAGCATACACATAAGTTGTCGGTCAAATTACTTGAACCCTCATCAGAACATGGGTACAGGATAGCAGTACATGGGTACAGGATAGCAGCAGCACATGGGTACATGATAACCACAACCTCCATAACTCAGGATGGTATTCATGTTACTCATTGTAAGATAAGAAAGGCTTGACCCACTTGTGATGTCCATATCTCCCTCACCACGTGTATCACTGTCAGTACATCATACGTTCCTTGCGTCACTGTATTTCATTCCGAGGCTTAACACAGACGAGCAATCATTACCACAACAGCAGAATGTGTGGCACATAACACAGGGAAGTGTAATGATACGTTGATCTGCTGCTCTACAGTCACTTAGAATTAAGGAATGGATTAGATCACGTATACAAAATAGGAAATAGTTTTGGCTCGACCCTTTTCGTGTTTGTGATTACTTTAGTTAAATGCTTCTTATCTGCCTTCCTCACTGCAGCAGCGGGGAGGTGGTGGTGGCTTATAAAACTGCTGAGAGGAATTACATTTTCTTGTTAAACTACTTTTTTTTTTCTTACAATTCGAACCAGTAGTGGGCCAATCAGGCCTCCAGTTGTCTGTCTTTCACATGTAAACTCATGCATTGTTAGTCAAGTGCACCGCCGGCGGGGTGCGAGTAAAAGTGTGGCGAGTTCTGGGCATCTAGCCGGTTGTGGCTGAGTCCGTGGGCAAAATAGTGCTCCGTTTGTAGGTTAATTTGGAATGTTCGTAAGAGCGAGATTGGGTATAGGGAAAGCGCCAGACGCAGAGTTAATCTAACAGGTAGACCCACAGTAGTTCGTAAGTGTAAAAGTTTGTCATTGCAATGTTGCAAACAATGTTGTATAAGTGTAATGTCGTAGAAAAGTTCTTGCTACCAGTATCCATGCTAGTAGAAGCTTCGAAGTGACTATTCATGCTGAAGTGTACAGTGAAAGTATAGAACCTTTATTCGATAACTTAAGAAAGCTCTGAGGTGTTATTCAGTGTTATATGATTCGTCCTTGGGCTGTTCACATTGACTCTCTCACACTTGTACTGTAACAGCAAGAACTCGCATGCTTAGTCGAGCAAGGACACAATTGACGTATACTATCTTCCAGGGTTCATAAAACATGGTAAAGGTGCGTGAACTTATCTGGTGAACTCCTGCACTTGGATTTTCCCATTCGCAAGATCTCAGCGTATCTTTAATTCTTTACCATTTGCATGGCTCTTCTCTATACTTCAGGTTATCCGCAAACATCGTTATATAATCATCCATTCCCAAATTTTTTTTACTGAAGATGAATCAGATTTCTTTCTATAGAAAGCTGATATTACACTGTGATTGACCAAGACTGGAAGACAAGGACCTTGCTTATATTTCTACAAACTTTCAACATCCTCCCTTTGAACATACGGTCAGAGCTGCGTCACACATTTTTCTCCAACTTATCCTCTGTTACGAAACGGATTCAGCTGCAAAAAACGACTGTGTCAGCTTCCATACGTTTCATCATGAGACAGCAATACACCGATGTCACCTCACTTCTCCCCATCTCATGTCACAAAGGCTACGTAATGCAGGTGAAAGTGTGTGTGTGTGTGTGTTGGGTCTTGGGTCATAGAATGATCCCGAATGCCACAAGATGATAATGGTCTCGGTCGAGTTCTTTTCGACTGGTGACCACTTACTGATGTTGTCGACATTAATGACCTCGGCAGTAGATAGGCCTAAAACTGAGATAACTAACCATTTCATATACCGCCCCATCCACCCCATCCAGAGGATCAGGATAACAAGAGAGAGACCTCACACATTCCCATGTTCTTTAGAGTCACTCATTCGTATCGCTGTTTTCCTTTATACATAAACTGCTTCCGTTATCAGAGTTCTTAACAACAATAATCATACGTCCTACATTTAGACTATACACTGTCAGAATGTCTGAAAGCTATTTCCCATAAAGTTTATGATATACAGATGAACAGAGAGTAATGCAAACATCGACTGACCACAATGTCCTGACCAAGCTGTTTGTGATAATGGAAGACATCAGAAACTCATGCAGTGAGTTCGAGTAAAAAGAGATACAGATATTTCATTGAAGAAGACTTGTAAGCTTCTCGTGTAACTCATAGGCGCAGATGTTTATAGTAAACTTGAGGGGAAATATTCATCAAGTCTGTGTTTAATTGTATCTATGGTACTGCTTTCATCTCTTCCATCTGGCAAATCATTCGATATGTTAACGTATTTCAAAGAGACACGTAAGCGACTATGCCCACAAGACTTGTTTGTATTGTAATGTTTTGCATTCGCTTTTGCGTCTTCTATACACAGACGTGGGGAAAATTAGCGCCCTCACCCACAACGCGATAACTTTCCCAAGTTACCACATTTGGTGCGCGAACCCATTCGACAGCATTGTCACATTCAGTCTCCATCAATTCTCTCCCCAACCCCATCTAACTCCCCCAAATCTCTCTTAGTTTTAGGAGTATTACAACCTTTATCCTCTCACTTTAATTTCTTCCTCTCTCCCCTATGCCCTACCGAGTTCCAGTCGTATATCTCTATTGATTGCCATGTTTCTTACGTCCTCATTCCAAATATTTCTCGAAAATATCTTCTTTGTATGGGATTTTGAGGTTCCGAGGCTGCGCTCCAATCAGTAGCAGGGAAATGAAGGAGTCTTTTGGAGTGAGAAGATATCAGCAAGACTATGCTACTTTCCGTTCTCTGACGACAGACATCACAGCCTCATCGAAGTGATCTTCTTCACACAAGGGGTGACCACAAGCGGATCGAGTCCGGTAACACCATTAAAAACCGGAAGACTTGGATATGTCTGTCAATAATACTCATGTCTGTTACTCTGCGTCATCACCCTTAATTGCCCAAGCGCTTAGAGCAATCGTCCCGCTTTCCTAGATATATCTACTGTTAGATATAAATATACTACTAGAAATACTAATAAAGATACTAATAGAAATATCACAAGGTCACGTACACCTAGTGGGATACACCCCGTGGCTGACTTGTGAATATCGACCACACAATAGGAATCAAGACTTCACATGTTAATCAATGGGTAAATTCCTCGTCATCAGTCTCGCTCATCTCGTCTCGACTAACCTCTTCGACAGAGCCGAGCAACGGACCACTATAAACCTTAAACATACACTTGAACACTCTAACTTTCTTTGAAGACTGATACGTCTCGAGGGGGTTGTAAAAAAAAGAGAGTAACAACTGTTCACCCTTGAGCAGCCGTCCACACCCTCAAGCCCGCTTCACCGCTTGTTACCCCTGATCAGTGATCGTAATCATCGCCAATAAAGCGTACATCTGAATGCCTAGAGCACCACACCCCTGGCTTGTGACTGAGGTATTGATACACTCGACGTAAGATACTCCTGTGTAGGGTCACTGCCAACACCAGCTCCCCTACCATCCAGTGCAGGTGTTGTGTGGAGAGCTGTTGTGGAGTTTCCCTCTCTGCGCATTGCTGGATTTCTGTCTTGTAATCATGATTCCTGATACAGACATCATGTAACCCATCAACACTAGATCTCATGAACCACACACACACACACACACACACACACACACACACAGTACATATATATATATATATATATATATATATATATATATATATATATATATATATATATATATATATATATATATATATAAGATTAAGACACGGAGCAACACGAGTGTAAAACTCTCTCCCAGTAATACACAGCCTTTCATCACAAATAGTAATCACACTGACAGACAGACAGATAGATAGACAGACAGCCACCTGGGTCACAGTGTGATGCATCTGGTTGTTTATTAAAAAGTGGATTATCTACGTACTATCTAAAGGGTCATCTGCGGTTATCTGTGTTCAGTAGCCGATCAACATATACACAAGAGGCCACTACACCCCTACTGCCTCAACACACGTGTGGCTCCTGACACAGTGGGAGATGAAGGATGGGTCTGGCCCTGATAGATCACTCTTTTATCTTGTCAAGGACTATAAAATAGGCTGTGGTTTAATAACATCTGAAGACCAGATGAAATCCGTTATCGTGATATATGTATATATATATATATATATATATATATATATATATATATATATATATATATATATATATATATATATATATATATATACATATATATATATATATATATATATATATATATATATATATATATATATATATATATATATATATATATATATCACTCATACCATCAATAATGGTAGAATTATTATCAACAACGATATGTAATGCTTGAATTCATCTTAAACTTAACATATAGATGAATGTGGGTTAGAAACGATTAGAGGCACAGCAGTTTTTCATGCATCTCTTATGGACATGGGAAAAGCATGGGATACGGTTCAAAGAGACGCCATGTGAGAGGTCTTACCGTTCCATGGTTTACAGCAAACGCTCCACATGACCTGGTTCAGTCTAAGGACAACCAAGGACAACACCACGACCCCAGTATACCACATCGTTTCAATTAACTCTATCCTGTGAACGCCTCTTATCCTCATGCATGTTCAAGCTCCGATCACTCTAAACCTTTTTCACTCCATCCTGCCATCTCCAGTTTGGTTTTCCCGTTCTCCTTGTTCCCTCCATTTCTGACACATACATCCTTTTTGTGAACCTTACCTCACTCCATCCACATATCCAGAGCATTCCAGCACACCCTATTCATCTCTCTGAACGACATTTTTTCCATTACCATATATCTCAGTTATCCTTTCATTACTTGCTCGATCCAACCACCTTACACCACATATTGTCCTCAACCATGCCCTCTCCAACACATCCACCCTCCTTCGCATAGCCTTGTATATAGCCCATGTCTCGCATACATATAATATCGTTGTGACCAATATACCTTCAAACATACCCATTTTTGCCCTCCCGGATAATGTATCTCTTTCCACACATTTTTCATCGCTCCCAGAACCCCTAATCTACCCAGTGACTCACTTCCGCTTAAATGGTTCCATTCACTGCCATGTCTACTCCTACGTATCTCAAACAAACACCTCACTTTCCCGAAGTTTTTTACAAGCAAACTTACTAACCTTTCCCTCAACCCTGATATACCTAATGGAGTTGCTTTTATTCAAATCTTATATCAACTTTCTCCTTTCACACACTCTTCCACACTGTCACAATTTTTTGCAGTTTTTCATTTGAATATGCCACCAGTGCTGTATCATCAGCAGACAACAGCGATTCGCTTAGCATCCCAACCCAAACACCCTACGTGCACCCCTTATCATCAGACACATTTAACAGTCCTTCAAAATACTCAATCTATTTCCTAACTTCATCACTACCAGTTATCACTTCCCCTGTGTTCTTGGCACAGTCATTCTGTAAGCAGAGGTGACTACAGGCATGCAATCGCTATGCACTGCCAAGAAAACGATCACCTTGTACATCTTAAAGACCCAGTTACAATGTACCCCTTTGAACGTCTTAACTGCTAATACTACTACTAACTTTAATTTGTCCCCAGGTAACTTTAAAGCATGTACAGCAAAATCATAATGAAAGAATTATTAAGAAACGATAACGTAACAACAGTAGTTGAACACATCTCGCTACCCAAGCCAACCTCTCCTACACACCTCCGTTAACAAGGCACCCCTCCCCCATTTTCCCTTTACCTGTCAGGCAAGTGTATACCACGTCATGGCACAAACAGTACGGAGTCTGTGTGTTGGTGTTGGGATTTAGAAACTTTAGAAAATGTTTGCATCTGATGAGGCGAATTGTCTCCGTGAAGCATGTAGAACAGCATGTATGGAAAAATGTACGTTAAATAGAATTGTCTGAACTCCTACCGAATTGCGATCTCATCTTCATAGCTATCATCATGAGCTAATGTGATCATATATATATATATATATATATATATATATATATATATATATATATATATATATATATATATATATATATATATACACGAGGCAAAATCGCTTGCTATATTTTTCTCAGGAAAGACCATAATAGCTTTTGTCCTGTATAGCCTTATTCAGCCATCAGGACAAGCCCTTTCTTCCTGAGAGTCTTTCCTAGGGCACTGAGGAGTATCATTTGGAGAGAATCTTCAACTAGGTAGTGAAACACGAAATGCTGACGCTTGGCTACAGATTGGTCTCAATTCCTTTATCCATGATTCATCTAATTCTAAATCTATAAACCCTAAGAGGCCCTCTTATCATTATTTCTCAGTATTATTCATTTCTTTCAATTTTGTCCACTGAAATTGATTCGATTTGTGCCGGTCTCATTGACAGATTTACTATGCACCCCACGCTAATCCTGTGAGCGGTAGCGCAAAAAGATCACAGATGTCACAAAGGGTCTTTGTCTGAACTTGTGGCGAGGTACTTATTAGAGCTTAATTATCTTACTTAAAACAACTTTTATAGGATAAGTTTCTGAACGGTTTTGATCACATCATCCACATTCTAGGGGGAGAACTAGTATATCAAAATTACCAAGCTGGAGAAGAGAATATGTAGTGTGGAAGGCAAATATGAGGATATATGAGAAACCATGACGTAAAGAAGACTATGTAGGTGAGGATATTTACCAAAGTGAAGCGTTAACCTCGAGGCGAAGAGAGACGATAGGGTTACGAGGATAATAAAGTGAGTCAAGATTATAACTAAGGGTCAACTTAAAGGTCGTAATAGTACCTCTGTGGTGCTGTGGTCCAGATCAAGTCTGAGCATGGAGTTCTGCAGGAGGGAGATGGCAGCACGCTTGAAGTTGAGGGAGCGCGGGTCCTCGTCTGGGGCTGGACACACCTCCTCCACCACACCGTTGTGGTAGGCAAACCTGTGGATGAGGAAGGTAAATTTGTAGGTTGGTAAACTTTGGGTTAGATAGGTAAACCTCTTGGTTAGGCTAGTGAATTTGTAGGTTAGGTAGGTAAATTTGTGAGTTAGGTAGGTAAATCTGTACGTCAGGTGGGTAAACTTGTTGGTTTTACGGTAGGTTAAGTTGTGGGATTAGGTAAGTAAACTTGTGGGGTAGGTAGGTAAACTTATAGGTTAGGTAGGTAAACTTATAGGTTAGGTAGGTCAACCTGTGGGTAAGGCGGTTACACTTGTGTTTAGGTTGATACACCTGTGGGAGAGGAAGGTAAATCTGTGGGTTAGGCTGGTAAACCAGTGGGTAAGGTAGGCAAACTGTGGATTAGGTTGACAAAAGTGTGGGTTGGGTGAGTAAACTTATGGGTTTAGTAGGTAAACCTGTAGGCTAGGCAGGTAAACTTTTGGGTAAGGCAGGTAAACCTTTTGGTTAGGAAATTAAACCTGTGTGTTAGGTAAGTAGACTTTTAAGCTAGTATGGACGTAATTACCTTGCATTACCTCTGGGACTTTCGTTCACTGCAACACTACCCTGATCTTAGTGACATATCTCAACTACAGAACAATATGCTTCATCCTTTTCCAAAGTCCATCCAGGATTTATAATCATATATATGTATTTTCTATATGATATATTTTCCTTCGTAATTAAAGGGGACATCTAATCTACCGATCAATAACCCTCATATCATACAGTTCTTGATATAGATTACTTCATTTACGAAACATTTTACTGTTCCTCAGACAGAACCTCAGACAGAACCTCCTACTGTCTCGTCCAGCAACCATCGTTCTCAGGGCTTCTCAAATGTTCCGCTTGTTAGTTCTACTTTAGCATCATCGCCGACAGTTATCATTTTATGAATGGTGTTCCACCATACCTGACTTACAGAACGTTCATCACTAGTGAGTGGTCAGGGAAGTTGGCTCACAAACTGAAGGTCTTGGGTTCGATTCCTTGGCAAAGCAAAACAGCTTAGACGTGTCTCCTAATTTCCCAAGTTCCTGTTCGCTTTGCAGAGGGTAAATACCTGGGTATTGGTCAACTGTTGTGTATCGCATGCAAGGAATTAACCACCAGTCTCTGTCTGGGGAAGGAATAGCAGTGAACTCAATCAATCCTCACTAAAGGACGTGAAGAGTGTACAACTGTGCATTATTCCAAGTGGGCAGCGATCAAAATTACCGACGCACACGTCTGAAGGGTTGCGGCCTAAGCGAATATAAACGTTAGTCTCCAGCGATTTACACACGCTGGACATTCTATCATTTTAACCTATGAGAATTGACCTCTCAAACACTCCGACATCATCTTGAGACCAAAACTTTCAAATCTACTCCACTGCTGCAGGTGCAGGTAATGTCACGTTACAGACTCATTTAAGGTAATCTTATCTAGAATGAGGCTGCACACACGCACACACACACACACACACACACACACACAAAACACACACACACACACACGCTTTCCTCCTGCCCTATAAACGCCTTGATATCCTCCGACTACGGTAACAATTGTCACCGTACTGGCTTACAAGACTGCTGAACGTGTTACTGTTGTAATTCAAGAACAAAGTTTTGCTTCTTATTTACCACCCTGAAACTTTTTTTCTAATCTTAGGTTATCATTTGTTTATGTTACTGATATGAGCTGATATCATAAATCGTCTCAAACAAATTCCACCATTGTTCACAAACAGCGTTGATACACCAGACATTTAGGTCCTAAGTCATGAATGGTGGTTTGAACCCTCGTATTGGTTTGACTTAAGGCTCGAGCTAGGCTCGAAGCTTGCTGGCATTCAAAACGTTGGCTTGGCATGCGCACCGGTTCAAAGCGGGTTTGAAGATTATTCAGAACGGTGTTTTGAACCAATGTGTAGGTTTAAACCAAGGCTCGAGCTAGGCTCGAAGCTTGCTGGTGTTCGGAACACTTAGCTGAGTCGGCGCTCAGGTTCAGAGTTCAGTCTGGGCTTGAAGTTGGATCTGACGATCTGTGGGTTTGATCCATCTTGGAGGCAGGTTTAGCAGTCGATTTCTCCTACAAGATAGTTGACGTCAACCTGAACTTAGACAAATAGCGCGCCTTTCGGAGATGTCGTCTTTAATATCTATTGGTTTACGTTGCATCTATCATTACCCTACTACCAGTTTCTATGGAAGAGTCCTGGCATTCTAAAGGCCCTTACAGCCTAAGGCTGCGATACTCCTTTGGAGTGAGACGTTCATTGACGAGACTGTACTCCCAATGACACAGCTTTGCTATAGCCGACTTATCACTCAAGATGTAACCTCGAGCAGGCGGAGTCCGGTAACACTTCTATTTATCAAAAGGTGAAGAATAAATTGATAGCGATCATCTTCTTAACTATTACTCTTATTTTTAACTTGGTGTAAGATTACGACGCTGACAGATTTAAGATTTTTAGCTATTACAATACAGTGGCTATCACTCGCATGATTACCCGTATAATAGACAGTTCAGGGTGAAGTGATGGTAGCCTTTATAAACCTCACCTGTCAGCACACTTCCTGGTTCTGGCATCCACACTTTCCAGCAGGTCCAAAGTTGCCGTCTCGTTCTTACTTGTGAACGTTGGCATCTCCGTTGTATTGCTCAGTAACAACCACTAGTTTGTCTTGCATGGGATCGACGCTGGATGTGTCATCGTTGATTTCATGGCACTATTTTGTCATACGAACTGGTGCAGGGGAGATTTCTCCTCCTCGGAAAAATACGCGTCATGCCACATCCGTCTGCCACCATAACCTCGTAAACACTGCTCTCCCGACGGTGGTTTGCTGTCGTATTGGTGCAAACGAAACGTGATTGTCTGACATTCTCGTGTTCGAGTCTTTGCCTCGAAACTGAACTCGATCCAGGGTGCAAGTAGATATTCTGAGTATGGGTAATCCTCTGCATAATGTTTCGGATCGAGGAATTCGCGCACCATCCCAGGCTCGAACCAGTGTTCTGAATACCGATCTCTGAGGTACGCGGCATCGGCGTCCTTGTAGCAGTAACCACCATTTATCCCTCTGTAGTCTTTCGATTCGTGAGACTTGCGTGTGTACCGCGTAAAATCCTGAGCTGCTAATGTTACAATCCAACAAGCCAATGCTGGACTGTGGCCTCACACAAACAGCTACACGAACGTGACAGCAAAGTGCGCGTCGTTGATGACCTTCTCCAGGGGCAGATGTGAAGAGCAACTAAGGTTTAGATTTACGTTCCTTTAGGATTTCTGATCAGTTAAGAAAAAATAGAATACTAAAGTCTGAAACGCTAAATTTACCTCTCTTCATCTCTAAGGTGACAACAGTTATCTCATTATAAGAGATCTATTCATTTTTTCCTGATGGGTTTATGGCAATCCATTAAGCCTTTAATGAGACATAATCCCGAGCCGAAAGACATATGAAAATAGGAACGAAACTCAAATGATATCTGCCAGATTTGTAATACTCCGATTAGTCAACTGTCTCAAATCAAGAAGGAACTGCGGGGTATCCATCACCTGATAGGCCTACTTACCCATAGTAGAGGCTACTCACGTTGGCGCCTACACTGGGCGTGCTAAACTTGCTTTTGGTATTTACCTTTTGTCCAAGTTACTCTGTGATATGGCTCGCCGGTAAAGGACATTGTTTTCCCTAAAGCCGACCATCGAAACGACTTACATAGGGTGGAATTGCCACTCTCTGAGTCTGTGATGAAGACATCCTGCAAAGGGTGCTTAATGTGAGGAGATCTAGGTTGTGATGGAGATGAGTTGTAATAGGGATAACCCTTGTGGTTGCGTCTGGCTGTAGTGGGATGACTTGTGAACTGGACTTCCTAAGGTGGACATACCTTTGAACCTTTGAGAGGACAAGATTCCTTAACTGTATTGGACTTCGATGTTGCAATCTACCAGTAGTTATCATCCAGTGATGGTCTGTGTGTAGTAACATCACGTTGTCGTCTTGGAGACTTACCTCACTGGGTTCTTGGTGAGGGCGGCAGTGAAGGCGGTGTCCTCAACAGGTTCCTGCTCCCCGTCAATGTCACTCTTACTGGTCATCACGCTTACCCTCTCCACCTGCAAAGGCAAAAAACAGTGGTACAGCTACTGAGAAATAGCCACATGATTAATGGTGGTCTGACTACATATATTAAACCTAAATAACGAGGGCGTTTAAAACTCTTTATATAAAGAAAATAAGAAGAAATAGATAGACAAAACCGAGTGGGTACTTGTGTATGTTTGGTTATCACAACCATGAGGAAGAGCATATCAGTCAGAGGAGGGAGGGTAGAGGGACCGTGAGTGTTGGTGATGGAGGCTACGAAAATGGTGATGCTTGGACCAGTGAGACTGACAATGAAGTGGTCCATGGGAACAGTGATCGACACGACCAGATAACTGGAGATGTGTGAGCCCACGAGAATGGCGTTGAATGGGATCATGAGACTCAAGACTCAGTGAGCAATACTGAATGGTAAGGCGAGAGTGAAAGTTAGCCAAAAATGAAAATAGGTGATTGAAACGATGTTAAGGAGGAAGATTAAAGATCCAGGAGATGAGGTGATGATGGGGAGTAACGTCGCCCCGAAAAGGATTCTCATTGAAGCCTAGAAGATGATGGCATAGAGGTATTTAGGGCCGTGATGCTGGCGGTGAGGGATACTTCCAGCATTACAGTGGAAGGCACCACAGAAGAAGGATGGGGGAGGTGGTTAGACCGCAATACTCACCACCAGTTCCATTTCGCAGGCTGTTAGGGCGTTGACGGCCAGGGTAGCGTTTAGGGTCAGTTTGCTACTGGCGGGGGAGGAGCCAGTAACTTGGGTCACACTCTCCGTCACGTACTCGTACACGTAGGTCCGACCATCCAGCACCTGCATCTTGCTCCCGCCTTAGTCATGACGGGACGGAGAGACTCATTAGTTGATGTTGTACGGAAAAGATATAACAAATTATAAGTTCTATCTCTAGCCGTTGTATTTCCTTGACCTCTAGGAAGTCAAGCCAAGCTATTGTGTTACATGGCTGTAAACACACTGTATGTTATGCCTGTGACCAATTGGTTTATTATCATTATTTCTATCATTATTATCACTATCAATATATATCATTATTATTATCATTATCATTATTATCAATATTATTATCATTATCATTATTATTATTATCATTAATATTATTATTATTGTTATTATTATTCTTGTCGTTACTATTATTATTATCATTATTATCATTACTATTATTTATTTTATTATCATTATCATTATCATTATTATTATTATTATTATTATTATTATTATTATTATTATTATTATTATTATCATTATTATTGATATTATTACCATTATTATTATTATTATTATTATTATTATTATAACTACTATTACTACTACTATATTTATTGTTATTATTACCATCATTATCATATGACACAAGACACCACTTACTCAGTCACACCACTGATAAGAGATTAGAATAAAAGGGCCGAACCAAGAGCATCACATTCATCATTCCAGCATACATAATAATCTGATATTATTATTTTTCATTTCACCTGAAGTTAAACCATAAAACAGCCACATTAATCTCCCGCATTTCTATTAATTATTAGGGCTCTCTGACCAAACACCTCCATACTTCAGAAGCATATTCTAGGATGGCTTGCAATGTGGCCATCTAGTGCAAGGATATCACACTGATGTCAATGGCAAGCATCGTGTAAATGCATCAAGATGGGCTATTTTCAAACTGCTTCTGTTAGTACCAGTTACGTACGTCTGATGACCTGACTGAAAAAGAACTTTTTTCTTTATGTAAGGTCTGTGTCTGTAAAAGACTGAAGACTTTGAAGTATACTTGAAAGATAAGAATGACTGAAAAAGATGCTACTTTAACACTAATATTTGTATTTTTTTCTGATTTTCTTTTATCCCAGCTGATTTTTCTGCTTTTGTGAAGCAGCGTCAGGAACAACCGAACTGATGGTTCATATGAATCTTGCTTCGTTCACCTGGTCGTGTGATGCAAAAGCTCACAGAGCCTTCAACCAGGTGAGTTAACAAAAGCCCTATTTGTAAACACTCATAACCCAGCTGCCATGCATAATGTACCGCAACCAGAGCCCTCAGTTTACTCAACGGGTTCACCTTTAGCGCTTCAAATGCTTTGGATTAGCTCACTGGTAGCTCGAAAGCCCCCCATATATCACATTTCCCCAACTCATTCTCTTCAATGTACGCCTCTCGCCTATTTGAATGTTCTGGCCCCGATACCCCAAAGATTCTGTCACTCCGTTCTTCAGTCTCCTAGTCGCCCTTATTCGTTCTAATTCTGACACATAGATCCTTGAGCTCTTTAGATACAGAGGATATGTCAGTTTCATGGTGTTTTCAAGTGTGTTGGCAATGATGCCAGGACCCACCAGGGTACAAATTAATGAGGTGCCACACAGGGTCACAAGTCCGTAGTTATCTCGTGATTTATCTTGAGCTGTGAGTACCACACCTTCTTCAACTCTTACTTTGTGTGCGACAAGAGAGTTAGCCCCATACGTACATTGATCACAGGGACGGCATGCGTGCACATAGGTCAGTAACGCATGTGTGTGTGTGTGTGTGTGTGTGTGTGTGTATGTGTGTGTGTGTGTGTGTGTGTGTGTAATTGTTAATCACTAATTGTGTGTTACGAGGTGAGTTTTACACTCTTTTTGCCAGGTCTCTCAACTTTGTACATTTTTTTTTTTTTTTTTTTTTTTTTTTTTATACTTTGTCGCTGTCTCCCGCGTTTGCGAGGTAGCGCAAGGAAACAGACGAAAGAAATGGCCCAACCCCCCCCCCCCCCCCATACACATGTACATACACACGTCCACACACGCAAATATACATACCTACACAGCTTTCCATGGTTTACCCCAGACGCTTCACATGCCTTGATTCAATCCACTGACAGCACGTCAACCCCTGTATACCACATCGCTCCAATTCACTCTATTCCTTGCCCTCCTTTCACCCTCCTGCATGTTCAGGCCCCGATCACACAAAATCTTTTTCACTCCATCTTTCCACCTCCAATTTGGTCTCCCTCTTCTCCTCGTTCCCTCCACCTCCGACACATATATCCTCTTGGTCAATCTTTCCTCACTCATTCTCTCCATGTGCCCAAACCATTTCAAAACACCCTCTTCTGCTCTCTCAACCACGCTCTTTTTATTTCCACACATCTCTCTTACCCTTACGTTACTTACTCGATCAAACCACCTCACACCACACATTTTCCTCAAACATCTCATTTCCAGCACATCCATCCTCCTGCGCACATCTCTATCCATAGCCCACGCCTCGCAACCATACAACATTGTTGGTACCACTATTCCTTCAAACATACCCATTTTTGCTTTCCGAGATAATGTTCTCGACTTCCACACATTTTTCAAGGCTCCCAAAATTTTCGCCCCCTCCCCCACCCTATGATCCACTTCCGCTTCCATGGTTCCATGTACTCCTATGTATGTATATATACACATACATATGACCTAGCCTTAGTTAGGTGCCTATTTATCGGCCAGCCCCGAGGTAAGGATGAACACCAGGATTGAGTGTCGGCTGACTGCTATGCCCAGGATTCGAACCCTTTCGCGTCAGACCCGTTGTGACTCATGGTCGGTAACACTAATCACTACACAACAAAGGCCCCTGTTTGTTTGTTTGTTTGTGTGTGTGTGTGTGTGTGTGTGTGTGTGTGTGTGTGTGTGTAAATATATACATAATTGAAGATACACGCATATACTCAACCATTAACAAATAGATATGTCTGGAGACACCCATACAAACAAGCACACACACACACACACACACACACACACACACACACACACACACACACACGGGGTTGGCTCCTGGTTAAGGAGACGAGGCGCTTGTCATGCATGGTAAGATACGAGAAGTGATAAGTAGGTGATGGTAGGAGCTGGCTGGCCATGTATGCCGCCCTCATGCTTGCACTGGGCCTCACAGTGCCCACGCCCTCAGTAATGTTGTTGCTCATTGATCAAAAGATCACGAAAACTGTATGTAACTGTTGATCATCCTGTACGAATACTTTTGTAGTCTCTTTGAGGCATACTTTTTTTTAAATGTCAGCTTCTGTTGCTCGACAGAGTAGCAATATATCGGGTGTCAAAGGGTGAGTTAAAAGATCACGTAGAAGGCGGATGAAATTGCTTAAGAAGTTATATATATGATTAGATAGGCAATCAGGAACCACCAGGTAGGTCATCCTATTATCTTATGCATTCGGATACTGAGGGAGAGGGAGGAATGGTTGCCTCCGTGCCCTCAGGGGGCCCAACTTGCGTGTCGTCCCTCGGGCAATGACCTCTCGCTTAACAACTCCACACTCACAGGTCCAGAAGATACTCACGCTGGCATTTCTTGAGCGCGCATCTCTCCTTAGGCTCCTCCTTCGGCACCTGGCGTGGGGCTTCCGTGTCTGAAAAGGAACAAGACAGCGTTGACACCTGAAATCTGGTTTACAGTTCGCATCAGAGTGAAGCCACTCAAATTAGATACACATTGTACTAGCGAGTGACATGATGACCCTCCAGTGGAAATGATGAAATGTACTGATAGTTAAACTGGAATTTGGACTTTCATACGTGAAGTATAACCTCAGTAAGATAATGTAAACTCATTTTTTTAGGTGACTAGATTGGCCAAGATAAAGAGAGTCACTATACTAATGATAAATTTAGGGCAGTAAAACTCAATATATATAAGTGAGGCAAAGGGTCACCTCTACTATCAAACATAAGGAGTTCCTGACTAAAGATCATTGAGCCCATTGCACCATAGCATCACCCAGATAGCAGGGAATCACTTACCTCTACATGATGGTTTGAAACAAAAGACGAATACAATCGTCTTAGATTATATACCTACAATGCTTGATCGCAGTATGACGTCCGTTGCTTTCCGTAAATGTATAATCATGCATGATTTGAATTTTCTTTGGATTCTCTTTTGAATTACTTTCTTAAATTGCTCAGTCTTCAGGGGAAATCATTTATATTTTATCCAGGACGTGACAATAAAGTTGTTGCGTAAGAATCTATCTTACACATGTATTGAAGGAATAATGCCAGTGTGTCAGAGTAAAAAAGATGATATCGATTCAAGATATCTAAAAGAATTTGTTGTTGAAATTATACTTTTTTTCAAAGTAATGGTTTCAAAATTTACAAAGTAAGAAGGTAATCCTGTTTCAAACATTTCCTTGCTTAGGACTGAGGTCATATAACGAATGTAGGTATTATGATGTCTTAAAATCATTGTTTTGATACTTTACATAAACATAATCAGCAGCAAAGAAACTGTAAGAATTCGTTTTCCTACGTGGGCACCCTAACGACTAAATGATTAATGTAATCAGAACATAATAGCTTAACTATTAGTCATTCTTCTTGTTTTTACATGCATGACTTTTATTAGAAATGGTAGTTTAACGATTACAAATTCTTTTTTTCTACATGACATCTACAGGTGTGAAACGTATGCACTTTCTTATCTTGTTATGTAATATTTCCAAGACGTTAGTTACGCTGCGGTGAAGCTGCTGTGGAAAATCTGAAGAGGCGTCAAGCAAGGAAGATATCCAACGTAGGGTAAACCAGAGCAACGATGGAAGGTATACTCACAACCCTCAACGTCTTGTTGTTCCCCAGAATCTTGAACTTCTTGATCGTCACTCTCATCTTCCTCCTCCTCCTCCTCCTCCTCCTCGATTGGCTCAGGTTCATCCTCATCCTCCACCGCTTCTTCCTCTTCCTCCTCTACCGCTGCCACCGGCGGACTCTCAGCGTCTTCTTCAGCTCCTCTGCCGCTGTCTCCTCCAGCGGCGCCTGAGTCGTCGTTCCCGTACACTCCCGGCTGTGTGTGTAGGAAGGGAGGGAGGGAGATTCAGACTGTTGCATCTATTATGATGATTGATGTTAAACAACAGAAAACGGATAGACAGTCCTACTTTTAAGTGAACTAAGGCTTAATTTTGGACTATCTTATAATCGTAAATAAAGATAAGTTATTGCTTTGGGTTTATTTGGAAAAGGATACCCTGATAGACATCGATATCTCAATTCCACTCAGATATCTATCGGGTTATGAGTGACAATTATCGCTTCACATGACTGTGTTGGTGTTACCGGGCTCCGTCCGCGAGAAGGTGACCCCGCAAGTGAAAGGTCACCTCTGGCGAGGTGGTATCACTAGGAGTACAGTCTCGTCAAAGAATTTCTCACTCCAAAGGACTCTACAATTCCCTGCTGCTGGAAGGAGCGCAGTTTGGGCTGCAGGAGCCTTTAAGAAGAGGTCCTGGATAATACCATGACTCATTTACAGAAATCGGTCCTGGGCTAATTATGAATATTGAACATGATTAAGCTTTCCAGTTGCTCAGGCAAAGGACTCCTACAGCTGCCGTTTTAGACCATTAAGTAACAAATGACCACTAGGTCAAGTGACCATTGACACAGTGGAAACACATGTCTTCACCTCAGTGTCATGTTTTTATGCCAGATCTATGACAGGTAAGCGTATGGTGGTGGTGGTGGTGGGGGGGGGATGTTTTCGGGTCCCTCTGTTATCTGAGTAGGGTAAACAAGGCAAAGGAAAATAGCAAATAAATGGAGAGAATGGAATACAATGAATACGTATGAGAATCCTTCCAGAATCACGGGAAATATCAACTTACAGAAATATAAGAGATTTATTGAAATATCTGTTCAATAGACGTGATATAGGAAAAGGATCTATTAGCGGACAAGTTCCGTTCTCAGAAGTAATAATATTCATTATCGAAATACAATATATCGTACTTCAAACACGAGCCTGCAGACCACCATATCGCCCAGCACAAGACCTAGCCAGCCAGCCAGCCAGCTGCGGGCGCGTACACAGGTTATTGGTAAACTCGCTGTGCATCGAACGGTCCAATCTTTACACTGGCCGTATGGGAACACCTTGGTCATTTCTTCCACACCGTCGCTACGTATGGAGGTTCCTGGACCGGTATTTACAATTGCAGACACTGCTGCTGCTGCTGCATCACGGTCGGTTACTTAAATCATGACACAGCGTAGACACTGTTACTGAGGATGGTCGAGACGCACTGCAGGGAGGCGGAAGCCGCTCGATCATATTTTTTTTTATAAACGTCAAAACACGGAGGTGGAGGCTGGCTGCTGCTCGCCCCAGCTTGATATTTATTATATATCAAAAGGTATAAACCAGCAAGTGATGGTTTCGTCAAACATTCTGGCGCCACAAAGAGACGACAGAATCTGTGGAAGGTCTTTAAGGTGAGGATTTTAGTTTCAGATGAATATCGAGTGGATAACACGATTCTAAATCGTTGTTTAATGACTGGGTAAAGTACCTCCTAAATATTTTTTTTTTTAACACGAACTTGTAACTCCCATGTTGTAAAGCCTGTCGTTTGTGCTCAAATCCTGTCTTGCATCTTTCCTAGATTTATGTACTATATCTATGAAATGATATCAGCATTGTCTGGACTTACTGTATACTCGCTTCACCATCCGTAACCCATCCCTTCTAATATCCTCAATTGAGATATCTATGATTTATTTCATATATAGATTATACCTACCAGTACATCCCATGGGGAGAGAGAGAGAGAGAGAGAGAGAGAGAGAGAGAGAGAGAGAGAGAGAGAGAGAGAGAGAGAGAGAGAGAGAGAGAGAGAGAGAGAGAGAGAGAGAGAGAGAGAGAGAGAGGCGCAATAAGTCAAAAATGCCTAATTGCTCTAATGCTTTCTTATGTGCAAAAGAGACACAGAAACCGTGATAGCATCCTCGTATGACCCTTCACACGTGTGAGTTACACGAGTGAAAAAGATTAAGTATATTTACTTGAATACAATTTTGGATAAACTCGCACAGCAACAACCACAAAATCAAAAGTTCAATTATATAACGTATGTCTGATGATCGAATTATTTTATGTGATGATGAGAAAGTAAGAAATCCGTGGGAGATATCATCTTCCTCCTCATACATCTTCTTATGATGCGTCATCACCATTCTGATGTCTCTACACCAGAGTGACCAATGAACTCCAGGGTTATGCCTGTAGACGTAAACAACTACAGGGGACTTGTTAGTCGGAGTAACCCTATATAGATCAATGGAAACTAGAAAGTATTCGTGTCCATCTTTTGTAAAATCCTCCATCTTTCAAAACTTAAGTGAAGAACCTGATCCTAGGCTCATGTGTAGGTCGAACTGGAAAATGAAACCTATACTCCATGGTATAGCGGTTACCACTGCTGACCGTGATACACTCACGGGCCGCCCAGTTTCGAACGCATTGGCTCGAATCCTGGTTGCGGCAGTCGATCCACAGTCAACCCAGCTGTTCATCCACTACATAGCGTTAATGAGATGCCCTTGATTAGGGCTTCGCTTGCCCGTGCCGTCTCAGCCAACGTGAAAATAACCTAGTATATAGTTATCTATTGATTTAGTGTCACTATAACCAACATCGATAGATAGAGAGCGAATGAGCTGCTTCGTCACTTAAGACATTATAGGAAATGACAGATTTAAATTGACAGAATAATGCATCAAAGTTTGATTTTAGGATTTATGCTAAATCGTTGGGCAAGACCATGGATGTAAGTTGACAGTACAGTGCAGTGAAGTGTAGTTCTTAGAATTGATAGATCGTTGGGCACTATATTGCCTCACAGTGTCGACACTCACAACGCCTGAGCAGTCGGTGAAGGGAGGTTCGTCGCTCTTGTCTTTACAGTCGCCAAACTCGTCGCACATCCAGTTTTTAGGGATGCACTCTCCGTCCGACACACACCTGAACTCGTCATCATCGCAGGTGGAGGCTACATCAGCTTCTGCAGCTAGAAGGACACCTGTGGTAGAAGCAGTACATTAGACGTCCACAAGATGTAGGATAGAATATATATATATATATATATATATATATATATATATATATATATATATATATATATATATATATATATATATATATATATATATATATATATATATTCATATTATTCGCCATTTCCCGCGTTAGCGAGGTAGCGTTACGAACAGAGGGCTAGGCCTTTAAGGGAATATCCTCACCCGGCCCCCCTCTCTGTTCCTTCTGTTGGAAAATTAAAAAATGTATAATGTATAATGTATAAATGTATAATGCATAATACATAAATGTATAATGTATAATGTATGAAATGTATTATGAGAAACATGCCACGGATAACATACACCCCAGTCAAAGACATCTCAAGTGAAAAGGACAGAGTAAGAGAAAAAGAATGTAGAACTTGATCATGGTTCCTCAGGTGTTTGTAAGCCTTACACTTAAAGGTAGAGCCGTTCTAGGAAGAGGTAAAGATGAAATAAGGAAAAGGATTCCATTGCTTAACTGATCGAGGAAAGGAGGCATCATGACGGTCCTGCCTCGAGTGGTTGGGTTATACAGAAAATCTCAGGGAAGCAGCAACCACGAGACTGCCTCGCTACCAAGGAATGGGGGCAGAGACAGACACGTTTTCTATATATTGCAGAACTTTTCTTACTCCACAATAGCACAACAAACGTCAGTAAACAACTACAAAATATGCAGCAATAGAAACCTTTAATAATAAGTTACATAACAAAAGTCTGACGATTCTGATACTATACATAAACAAACCAGACAAAAACATCAAACAAAAAACAAAAGCAATATAGTTCTCTGGCTGATCCCAGAGTTATTTATACATTTCCTGTACTTCCCATTTTCTACTTTACTTATCCATAAACAAACTCTCCCCCCCCCCCAAAAAAAAAAACAAACCCACCCACAGATCCTCCAAAGTTCTTCCATACCCAACCCGAGACCTCCAATCAACGCCAAGCAAAAGTGAA
This sequence comes from Panulirus ornatus, assembly GCF_036320965.1. NCBI lineage: Eukaryota > Metazoa > Arthropoda > Malacostraca > Decapoda > Palinuridae > Panulirus > Panulirus ornatus. Next base: position 38,248,159 of record NC_092224.1, read on the forward strand.
TTACAGCTTCATTTCAGCCACATCACCAACATCTCAGGATGATGAATGAAGAGAGCTGCTCCTTCACTTACTGAGGAGCACTCATGATGTTTCACTTATGCATGAGGCATCCTCAACTTGAGCAATTGATGACACTATCATTAAAGGGTCGGTTGATAGGGAGATAAAACATGAATCATAATGTCAGTCACTGGCTGTAGCTTGTATGGCAGGTCAAGGGGTATAGTGGCGAGTGGGAAGATGAACTGGGGAAAAGTAGCAAGGCAGGGATGACGTCGGGGTTTACCAGACAATGTAGTCTCAGTAGCCAAATTCTCTGTGTTCTCCTTGACGATCAATCCTTCGATCTGTATGAGGAGGAGTCGGTGCTACAGATGCCGTTACATAGCGAGAGGAATGACGAAGATTGGGAGTACATTGAAGCTAGTGTAGTGAGGAAGGATAGTGGTTTGTAGAATGAGGAGGTTCAACAGGTAGTAACAGGGAAATCGGCAATAGATCAAGAGGGAATTACAAGAGTGAAAAATAAAGAGATGGAATGAGAAAGCAATGATAAACCTCAAAGAACTGAAAGATAAATGTTTTTCGACGGAGGGAGATGATATGAGGCTCACAAAAGCATAAATGGGAGCAGCAGTGAGAAGGGCAGTCATATTGGAAAGACAGAGCGAGTGTTTGAAAGGAATACTAAATGCTTGAGATGACAGGCAGGTTAATATGGTGTGCTTGGGATGGGGTGGAATGTCAAGGTAGAGAATCATTGCGTGTGGCAAGGTGCAAAAACAGAGTGGGTTGTGAGAACCTTGCTTGCTTGGGATGGGGTGGAATGTCGAGGTAGAGAATCGTTGCGTGTGGCAAGGTGCAAAAACAGAGTCGGTTGTGAGAACCTTGCTCAAGACTGAATGTGATAAACGTCAAGATGTGGATGTGAGTGCAGTTGAGGTTCTCAAGAAAGAGGACGACGGCTTTTTACGATTGATTGTATCAGGCCGTTCGAGGTACATAAAGTCCAAGTTGAGGTGTCTGAGGATTGGCTGAGTGCATTCAAAGTGTTCTGTTATGAAGGTAAAGGAAAAAAAAAACGCATGTTCAAATCATAGACGGTATAAGACTACTGAACATACACGACTCATGGATGGAGACCTTGCCTCATACTGCAAAAACACTAACCTCCATAAGGCTGTCCTACT